>NC_134836.1:22413474-22481586 GCF_004210375.1 Tachypleus tridentatus
CAAATATGTTCGCCCTTTCAGCGGGACATTATAACGTTCGGTCAATCACTATTCGTCGTCAAAAAATATAGCCTAAGTGTTGGCGGTTGGTGTTGATGACTAACTGCCTTCTCTCTAGTCTCATTGCTAAATTATGGATGGCCAGCGCAGACAGCGTTCGTGTACCTTTGCGCGATATTCAAAAACAAATAAACAAATCTACTGTTTGCAAATTTTACATTATACAGATAATTTAAATTTAAATCAACTGAATGTTTCTGGCTAATACTTCCAAAACAACATATCAGATTATGCATAGCATAGCATGAGCCAAGCAATTACTCATGTTTTTTTTATAATGAAAATAATAGTTATTGAATATCTTTAAATAATGTTTCACAGATCACTAACTATAGTTAACATCGTACACCAAGGTTTTAACATACATGTAAAAATTCTCTGATTTTCACTCAAATGTTGATTATTACTTGTGTTTTCAGTAACTGATTTATTTGCGTTGTACAGCACATAGTAATGACTATATAAAGGTTCATATGTGTTTGCAACATGTAACCATATATATATGTGTGTGTGTGTGTGTGTGTGTGTGTTTATTAAAACAGTGTTGTGTAAAAGTGTTAGGATAAGAGAATGTTCTATCATTCTTTCTGTTTTATGAAGCTAATTCTTCCATGCCATTAGAGAATGTAAATTTCAACACTATGGTAATTCTTCACTGATCCCTGTTGACAACTGAATGAGCCAGGATGGGAATACTTATTGTTCCTTAGAATTTACGTATACTTGTATCAAGAGCATATCATAATGGTTCTGCTTAAATGAACATACTGACCAAATTTAGGAACTTTTATGGTACCCTTTGCAGTGTTTTAACCATACAGAAAGAAGCTAGCAAGGTGCTGACATATGGTGCTGGTATATGCTAGAAGAGATAAATTTAAGAGCACTCCACAAATAGATCTTGATTGAAAACAGTGTTCAACAGAGCATATTAAGTTTTGTTGTTATGCCACGACTAAAAAAGCTCAGAGAATTGTCAGTAAAACATATAGTTTGCATAAAAACATCATGTGATGTTGATTGGGTTTTCTAACAAAGTTCTGCAAATTTGAAATTCTCCCCAAACACTGTCAAGTGGACCCTAGTTCGTGAAACCTGAGACAAGTCAATTTGAAAATAGGAAAGGAAGAGGCAGAACGCCTAAACTCCGTGATACCAACGTTAAGAATCTTCGTTTATGCAGACTTCTAGATAGAGGAAAGACTGCCGCTAATCTCAAGCATGAGATAAATTACAATGTACCAAATGACAGTAAAGTGTACAGATCTTCAGTATCAAGAAGCTTCAACGATAATTGAATATTTGATACTCTAGCAGTTAAACAACCTTTACTTCGATCCCCAAATATTGTCAAGAAATTTGTTAAAAAGTACGAAACCTGGAGTGTTGATGATTGGAAAGGTTGTTATGGATCAAGTTTGAAATATCTGGTTCAAGGCGTAGGTTGTACGTCCTGCAGAAAAAAGGTGAAAACTACTTACCTCAATGCATAACATCTACCTTGAAGTATGATAGAGGCAGTTTGGTGGCTTGGGATATGTTTCTGTTAAGGCGACAGAAGATATTTGCAAAATAAATGCAACAGTAAACCAGCGTAAGTACCATCAGATGCTGATACATCATGGTATACTCAGTAGTCTGCATATTATTTGTAAAGAATTCTAGCACCAATGAAAAAATTATTTAGCTAAGAAAGAAATTGCTGGAGTCATTTAATTGATGCAATGGATTTCACACGGCTGTGATTTCAACCCATATGAACAGATCTGGGTCGATTCAATTCAAGCAGTAACCTATTGAAATAACTCAAGAACCAGTTCTCCACATCTGTTCTGTTAAATATATGTCAAAGAGATTTTAGATACCATTACAGGTACATATACTTTTTATGTAAGTCTTGCTCTTCACATTTCGCACTGGATTAGACAGTCTTCTATGATGGAGCACAGCAAAATATGCCAGTGTAGCTAGTCTTGCACTCAGACAAATGTTAATTCTAACTCCATGGTTCCAGATTGACTATTTACTGGAACATTGGCCTTGTATGGCTTCAAGTCATTCTGCAATTCACAATTGCCTTGTCATTATGCCTTCTATCATGGGGTCAATTTAACCTTTGGTCCTGCACAGTCACAGGTCGCTTTATAATCCGCTGCTGCTTTATCAGTATGTTTCCCATCACAAAAAGGTTCTGTATTATCCCACAAATTACCAGCAAGTGACTAATGCCTCATCTACTGGCAATAAAACTTCATTTGGTGGATCTCATTGACAAATATTTCACACCCTCTCTCGATCGGTATGGCAGTATGCCTCTCATCACATCTAGAAATTCCCTGTGAGTGCTTTTTGGTAAAACAGCTCTTGATGATGAGCATTGTACAAAATGATTTCTTGCTTGTTTTTCACACAACTGAATGTCGCCTATGTCAGAACCAGGGCTCTAGTTAGAAAATACATAGGAGTTTTGTAGAGTCCTCCTTATTTGATCTTAGACATCTTAGGCCATATCCAATCTGACAATCGTCTGAGTTCTACTTGCTGAGTCTTAACCTCAGTGGGAGAGCTTCATCATCAATTATGGATTTTTCAGAGGCTAGCAGTTCTCATTCCTAGGTTTATCGCTATCGGAGACATTTGCACCGTAGCATCTTTGGTAAACGTGTAGTATACGGAAAAACTTTTTCCAGACATGACTACAGCTTCTGTAAACCATACCTCCTTAGCAGCTGACTCTTTTTAAATATTGCATCTCTTCTAACTTAAAAAAATCTCATTTCCAACATTCCAAAGCCTCAACACAATTACCAGAGACTATCGTTATACACTCTTTCATGAAAAATAAACCTATTCAATAATAGTCTTATAACATTCTTCGATGTATTAATTTAGGTGTTAACATGAGAGTACATGATGTTTAGATACAGTAAACTCGATTGAGGTCTAGATTGATACGTTAGTTATATAATCAAGATCTGTCACTGAGTAAGTTGAATGTTAAGTGTCACAATTCATATATTCTATTTGTTATTAATTTACTCGATGAGTTAAGTGTTTATTTATCTATCAAAGTTAATTAATTAGGTATAAGTCTCAATATCTAATGAAACATTTTATTTTAATCGTGGTCTATATTTGTGTGTAGAGTTAAAGATGGAAGTCTTTATATATGTAATAAGGCACAGAATGGACGCAGATATAACAAAAGTTAATAAAGAACTTTGTTGTTTTTTTTTTAAATTTCGCGCAAAGCTACGCGAAAGCTAACTGCGCCAGCCGTTCCGAATTTAGCAATCATCACAACCCACCGCCAACTTTTGAGCTATTCTTTTACCAACGAATACTGAAATCGGCCGTCACATTATAACATTCCCACGGCTGAAAGTGCGAGCGTATTTGGTCCAATGAGGATACGAACTCCTACTCCACAGAGTACGAGTCGAGCGACTTAACCACTTTGCCATGCCGGGCCGTTATTAAGGAAATAGGTTAATTTGTTATGATAGCGTGAATTGGACTTAGCATTATTTTCACAAAATTATCAAAACAAACCATCTGGGAGAGAGTAAGTTACGATATTAATGATAGAAGCAGGATTATTTATGTGAAAATAAAATTTAACTAAACTTCAAATTTCAAAATGACAAAACGTAGCAAGAAGTGAAATATTTATTAAATATTTTGAAAAATTAAAGTAAGGTATAGGAGAAAGAATGTACAGGAGAATAGAAGAATGAAACAGTTAAAACAACATAAATAAATAAATATAAAATGAGGTAAAATTATTTTTTCAAAAAAATTAAAGTAGATCAACAGTATATTTGTTTGTTTATTTAGAAAAAACACAAAACTACACACCGAAATATCTGTGCTCCGCCACTATGGGTATCGAAACCCGTTTTTTTTTGTGTGGAAGTCCACAAACATACCATTGTGCCACTGAGAGGCTAGATCAAGAGATATGAGAATGAAATTTTCAATAAACTAATATAAAGAGACGTAATATTTAAATAAAAATAAAAATAATATCAGTGATAAAAATTAATACAAAAGAAATAATTGGTAGAATAAAACATTTGATAAAAATTGGTTAACCAAAAAGATCAAGTTATTTGGGCCTATTACTACATCTACTTAAATATAGAATAGAATAATCTATTTGATCTGGCCCGGCATGGCCAAGCGCGTAAGGCGTGCGACTCGTAATCCGAGGGTCGCGGGTTCGCGCCCGCGTCGCGCTAAACATGCTCGCCCTCCCAGCCGTGGGGGCGTATAATGTGACGGTCAATCCCACTTTTCGTTGGTAAAAGAGTAGCCCAAGAGTTGGCGGTGGGTGGTGATGACTAGCTGCCTTCCCTCTAGTCTTACACTGCTAAATTAGGGACGGCTAGCACAGATAGCCCTCGAGTAGCTTTGTGCGAAATTCCAAACAAACAAACTATTTGATCTACACCTGTTACCATGCGTTCACTATTGCTGGTGTTCTGTTACTGCAGGACCTTGCAAATATAGTTCCAGAATTACATGACCAGTTTAACAACATTGTCAGATGGGGAAGCCAATAGGCTATCATGAAAAAACGCCCCAAGAGGATTCGGTCTCAGTTCAAAATAATTTAAAGTGTGAATAGATGGAATAGCAAACAACAATCTATCTTGCTCCACATTTAAAAAAAAAACAAACAATTTGATGATATTTAGTAATCTTCCAGTTGAGAGTCATAACAAATATCAAGCATTTGTAGCTGCCATTACTCAGTAAGTTTGGAATAACACTAGAAGAAGATATCAAAATAATGTTAAAGAATAGGGCATTGAGGAAAGAAAAGAAATTAGTTGAATTCACAAAGATTTGGAAAGGTTTGCCAAACTATTTTATACAGGTATTTTATGTGCAATTGTGAATTTGTTGACATGTGACCAATTTATAGATACCATAACAGACGAAAATATGATAATTAGGTGGAACCAAGTAGATTTGTTTGTTTGTTTTTGAATTTCGCACAAAGCTACTCGAGGGCTATCTGTGCTAGCCGTCCCTAATTTAGCAGTGTAAAACTAGAGTGAAGGCAGCTAGTCATCACCACCCACCGCCAACTCTTGGGCTACTCTTTTGCCAACGAATAGTGGGATTGACCGTCACATTATAACACCCCCACTGCTGAAAGGGCGAGCATTTTTAGCGCGACGGGGATGCGAACCCACGACCCTCAGATTACGAGTCGCACGCCTTAACACGCTTGGCCATGCCGGGCCAGCAAACCTTCGTAATATTTTTATATGCAAAAACGGCTCGTTTGGGTTGAGAAAATATTTATGTAAAATATTTTCTCAACCCAAACGAGCCGTTTTTGCATATAAATTTCTCAACAAGTGGGTTTCTCGACATCACTTCGTAATATTTATTGTTCCCATGGTGAAGATCGAACTAGGATTTTTTTTTTTCATTATCATTATAAACGTAAATATATTTTAAGCATCTTTATTACTGAAAAGTATGGGAAAGAGTGGGTAGGGGACCCTGGAGACATCCATTGAATTCTTCTATCTCATAATGAGACATTTTAGTATGTCGTATAAACGTACTGAAATAACTGTATCACAGAGTTAACATTTCCCGCCAGTATATATTTCTGTAAGCTAAATTTTCAACGTTAAATTAAACGATAATGAAAGATAGAGAAAAATCAACAGCTATTGTATTATGGTTTCAAAATATAGAGAACTATGAAACTTTAATATATGTTTGTGTTTTTCTTTAGCAAAGTCACATTGGGCTATGTGCTGTGTCCACCGAGGGGAATTGAATTCCTGTTTTTAGCGGTGTAAATCCGTAGGTCTATCAGTGCCCCAGCGGTAGACATATTTTAATATAAACTATATATATATAATGTAATCTCCATATTTCTTTTGAGACACATTTCTTAGACACAGGGAGTTTATTCTTTTAAATCCTTTTTATGACGCTTCATAAAATTAGGTTATTTTTAAGGTTTACAAAAATACAACATTTTTAAGATGAACGAGATTGATAATTCTCTGCAGTTTATGAGCATGTGACGACAGCGTTTGAGAGTGGGGTATCAAAACTAGTGCTCAATCTTATCACTTCAGTGTGTTTTTTTTTCCCCAGGAGCATGTCAGTTGACTTTTAATACAAAACCGGATATCGATATTTGTATGAACAGAGTACCGAAGCCTTTGCGTTAAATACAAATAAAAGAATAAAATCGGTAGGTTTGTGTTTATAACTGACATGTTGATTGATTAGAATGACCTTTTGGGTCTAAGGGCATAACTTCGTGTGTTGGCCTTAATACAACCTAAAATCCAACACGCAAATTTGTATTTAATTTTAACAATTAGCGTGTGAACAGTTTTTGTAGGATTATTTCTGCTAGGAACCTACTTACTAATATAGTAACGAAAAAAATAATTTGTGTGTGTGTAATTTTCCATTAAAATAAGTAAAGTTCGTAAGACTATTAAGAGGTATGTTTTAACTTAACATAGAGAAAAATGGGAATTAGATTTTAAATTCTACATAACATCAGATTATAGTGTAAAAACAGAATATTCATGAGATTGTTTCGAAATAAAAGATACCTAGTACATGAATTCGCTTCATATCTTAATCCATATCCAGGGATACTGTTTCAAGCATCCTAATGCGTCAGCTATATAATCTAATAATAACTGGATGTCTGAAACAGTTGTATTTTTTCCTTAATTATGCCACCATGTAGCTGTAGTTTAGTAAACACAGTGATCACAAAATACCATTAATTAAAGAGAGAAAAGAGTGGGCTTGTAAGAAAGTATTAAATATATTACATTAAATAATGTTATTTAAATAATTAAATAATTAATATATTATATTAATTATATTAAATTATATTAAATTTAATATTATATTAAATAATGATTTCAAAGTTTTAACAACTTGAGATATAAAATAGAAAAGGATTCAAAGAGAAATAGCAACTGTCTAGAGCAGAGGTTCTCAAAATTTTTGGAAGGTAAACATTCAAAAGCCCCCATTTACACTTGACTGAAAATTAATGTAGAATAACTATGATTTTAAAGAAATGCTAGCAATATAAGACAGTTTATGTACATATTATTTTAGTTATTTTGTAACTATAAAACACTTGATTACACAAAGAAAAATAGTAAAATGAATGATCAGGTGTGGTTGGTATATCCAGACTGTAAATTCAAGGATTTATGGTTCAAGTTTTGCTGCAAAAAAACGTGCTTTGTATTTTGAGAATGTAGATCTGCTAAAGCGATGGTCAAATCTGACCAATCAGTTAGAGCAAGTTACTTAAGGGTATTGCTGACTAACTGCCCTCACATTACATTCGAGTAAGTAATACTGTATGTTGTTCTTGACAAGGAGTTGTGTTGAGCTTTACTTTTGTAATACTAATACTGAATTAAAAGTTTTTTCTGCTGTAGTTGAAACTTTGTTTTTTATTGTTTTTAGCTGATTGATTGATAGTGGAACAATTCTTCTGCCAGTTATGTTATACAAGGTGCTGTTAATACCAAGAGTGCTTCCTTATGAAACTTGTAAACCACATTTTAAGTACTTGAATTTATTATTTGCTAGTGAGCTTTCCAAAATGAACAGTATTTCAGTGAATAGAAAATCCCTCAAAACTCATAATCATGGTACTTTGACTCACTCAGGCGTGGAACTTACATCTAAACAGTATTCTCGGTTAAAACGAGGACCTTTCACAGAACTTTCATCCAAAGATTTAGAATTCTTTCAGAGACTGTTAGGTCAAGAAAAGGTTTTGGCAGATGTAGAAGAACTAGATGGTTATAATACAGACTGGATGAAAATGTTTCGAGGTATTTGAGATTACAGTATTATATTTATGAACAAAGATTTATTTATTTCATGTTTAGAATATAGAATAAAGTTTATTATATCATTGTTAATTAATTTATACTGAGTTATAACAATACAAATTAAAAGGTGTTAATATATAGTAATTAGATTTGAAATATTACTATTTTTACAACTTTTAATCTTGGTTTTCTAAACATAATATTCTAAGGTTAGTGGGTTTCTTTTACCAATTTTTTGTATAAACAGAATTAAATAGAAAAATTTTGAGCTCAGCTACACACACTAGTGGAACTAAATTTTAAGAATATATTTTTTCAAATATTTCTTTCCTTACATCTCAAAATGTCAAAAGCTGCTTTTTTGACTTCTGTTTGGAATGGGTAAGGCTTTGAAGATCTGCATTGTCAGTTTATTTATAGTTGGACAATTAATGGAACTTGCTAATCAATTAGTTATTGCATTTGATTAGTTAATTATTTTCACATTGTTATGGATTTAATTATAGTTTAGGTTAATCATTTATTTTTTTAAGTAACTTCAAAGAAGATGTGATTAGAGACTACTTTATTGAAATTAGCACCAACTATTTGGTTGAAAGTTTTTGAGTTAAAAAGTAACTTTTTTTTAAACAATTGAGTAAAACAGTTAAATAATTTATTTTTCTGAATTTAAGAATTTAAATTAAAAAAAGCTAACTTCCTTTAGTTATATTTCAGTTACTGGTTATCTTCTTTGTCTGGTAATGTACAATGTAAATGAGAACATGATAATAAGAGGAAACAGAGTAATCAACTATTAAAAAAGGAAAAGCAACTCATTGAAACCACTTAGGGTGTTTGCTTTGACATTCTATGATTTATCTATTTATGACTATTTTAGATTTTTTATGCATCATTGTTGTGAATACTATCGGCTTCATGTCTTTTATGATTATAGATCATATCACTTTTATAAAAGATATAATCTGATTGAAGTGTTCAATATTTTTTAGGTTCACTGATTTACCTTTGAGTAGGAGCTGCAAAATAGTTGAAAATCCACAGTTTTTTTCCCAATCATTTTAACGTTATTAGCACTAGGGAAACAAAGGATGAGCTCAGAGATCTAGTTGAAAGCAGTGGCTGTGATGTAATATGAATTACCAAAAGTTGGTTAGATTTTTTTCAGAAATGATAATAGGGATTATTTGGAAATCAAGGTATTAAATTATTTAAAGTGATATTAAGTGAAAGAGTGGTGTGACTCTCGATACAATGGATGAACTACAGAATTGAAGACAAACAGTGACTATCAATAGGTTGATTCTATATGGGTTACAATCAGGGATTCAGTGGTAGAACATTTTTTGTTTGTTGTTACATGTTTCTTGAACATACAGATGGGACAGTAAAAATTGTGTTATTACTAATAAGAAAGTCATTTGGAGAATTCTAAGTTTAGAACATTAATGGGATTGTATGGAGCCATATAGTGAGGGAGAAATTTCTTAAGTTTTCTGTACTAAATGGTCATTGGAACAAGAAGGTGGATTTCCTATCAAATTTGCTGTTAACCATGAATGGGGTATAGTTGAATGAGATGAAGTAGCAGAATGCTCAGGGAAGGAGCAGTCATTTTGCCTAATTGTGTTTGATATTTTGCTTTGGGTAAAAAAAAATTAATTTAATGCCTAATTTACAGGGTCAGATTTGAGAATTTTATAAAGTAAATTACTTTTAACTTTAAATAGACATATTTCTGAAAAAAAAAAAAAAAGAAAAGGAGAGATAAAATCTGATTGACTTACTGAAGACATTAAAGAGAAACCAAGAATAAATGATGTCAAGTTTAAGATATTTAAGTTAATAGATAGGTTAGAATATTTACAGAAATATGTAGGAAGAGTTAGGGTTTGGTTTAAAAGGATATTAAGAAATTGGATTGTATGCCTATATACATTAATTTTCCTTTCCTGTCTGTTTTAAGCCTTTTAAGCTTAAGCTGAAAATTAAATTATTTTAACCAGTTAACTCTCTTTCACACTTTTAAACATTTACATGCAACATGAATGATATAATCCTTAACCCTTTCTTGGTGGTTTTGTAGGTCAAAAAATCATGTCATCATGTTTATTGACTTGCATTCAAAATTTATTGAACTACTATTTTACACATTTATGGCAATAAGTTTGGAATCAAATTGTAAATCATAATTCAAACTTTATTGTTGTATATGGGTTAATTTCTTAGCTTAAAAGTCAATATTAAAAGAACCCACACAAATAAAGATTTTAGTGAGTTACATGGGATGTTGAATATAGTAGTGGTTAAACTTAGATGTTTGTGATTTCAAAATACTAAGTCTATGGTTCCATACAAATTAGGAACTCAGCTTTCCAATATTAAGAAGCTAAAATATAAAATAAGAATCTCAGAACTTTTATTTTTGTTGAGATATGGCATATGTACTGAATCAAACACAGTGGCTCCGTTCAACTTTTTCCATTTTCGAAATGGTTCCTCATATACGCTTACTACAATCTATAACATATGAATAACCAGTTGAAAGCCCAGAATGTCTCCCTAGTGGTTTTTATCAGCTATTTTAATCTGTGAAAAGGCTACTGTGTTTTTACAATTTAAGATTTTAAGGAGATGGGTTGTGTTTTCAGTCTGTTCAAAGTTTTGTACTTTATTATACTTAAATATAGCTTAGTTAGTGAGCTTAATAAATTGTAGTGGAACTCTGTGGTATTAGTATAGTTACATATGGTTTTTTTTATTGTTCACCTGTGTGTATAAAATAATTTTGTTTCATATCCTTCATGTGTGAAATTTTAAAAGGTCTAGCAACCTATGCCCGGTAACAACTGAATTCAAAGGTCATAGCTGAAAGAGATAATTGTTTGCTTTACTTTTTTATTTATTTATTCTATATTTTAACACTCCTACGAAAAGTGGGGCCTAATAGGCCCCAGAGCAACTGAAGGTTATTAATATTAGGCTAATAATTTTGTATTTAAATGAAATTGCCATTTAAATCCATTAATAAATGGATTAACGAGATTCCCACTGTCCCTATCTACTATCTAGAGAAACAACAGCCAGGGAGCGGGCTTGGAGAAATCAGGACTAGAAGCGTCTTTTTTTAGGTGGGGTGTTAAGAAAAATAAGTGTCATCATTTATTTCTAAATAGTAATAATTTATATATATATATGTAAGGTATAATAATTTAAATATTTCTCTATAATACAAAGTATTAGACCACTAAAACACAGCCAAGACTAGTTCAGTTTTTTATTATTGGATACAGTAACATGAGTGCACATGTACTGCATCAGTGCAAATTTTGTATGTTAGCTAGGCATTACTAGAAGGTCAGTATAATAAAAAATAAGAAAAATATATATATATATATAATGTTATGGGATTTAAATTATTTAGAGCCCATTGGGAAATGGTTGTACATTATAGATGATGGTTTTGATAACATTGCATTTAATGATACCATTCATAAATGAAATCTAGAGTACAGAAGAAAATTGAGAAATGCAGTCCACATACAATCAAATAACAGTAACCCTTCAATTATAATACATATGTATGTTTAGAAACTGATATAAGGGTGAAGAAAGTGCAAGGGAATGAGTTGTACAAACATACACAACATTAATAAATAACATCACAATCGTGAAATAAACCCTTGTAATACACTTTTAATTTATGCCACACAGATGTCCATATAATTTTAAAATGAACCTTTTGGAAATGAATACATATACAGTGAATCATATTAACAGTGCAAAAACACAACATAAACCATGCAATCACAGTATTAAATTTATCATTTTAAATAGATAAAAAATATGTCTTTAACCATAAAAAATCATCCTTTACCACTGATATTCATAATTACAAAACAAATCAAAATTATAAAATAAGGATGTGAAATTAAAACAGGAATAAAAAGATAAGAAAGAAACAGTTATGTATTGTGTGTGTGCAAAAGATTGCAATTGATTATTTTCTGGGCTATCAGGTGTTGTTGTAAAGTACAATGTATACACTAAATTGTATGATTACCTCTTGATAACCTGTAACTGTGACAGCTTGAATTATGTGTAATTTCTAGCATGTCAAAGATTTTTCACTACTGATAATTATAACTAGAAATTGAAAATATCAGTTGACAGGGTGTTACAACTCTTATTTTCTGAGCTATCATACAGTACAATGCAAGCACTAGGTTTTTTCATTGTTGTTTATTTCATAAACTAGAACGGTTATGGTATTGAAAAGGCATTGTAATCCTAGCTTTCTGAGCCAATATATGAATTTTCTGATGCAAAACTTCACCCAGAATTTTAATAAAATTTATCCTCTGATTTAACTAGGTGTGAAAAATTCTATGGAGCATGCCACTTGATTCTCACTAGATGAATCTCCATAAAGATGTATGGTTCATACATGCAGTGATGGAACTGTATTTCTTTTGAATGTAAGATGATACACTGTATTAATGAGTATTAATTTATGATGGAGGGGAATTTTAGATAAGAGGTCTTAGCTTGGCTGAATTATAGCAGTAATTACATACTGTGTCATGCTTGAAAAGAGTATTCAAGTGCTCCAGAAGATGAAAACACTACTCCTGTTAACACTTTTCAAGGCTGAGCCAGTTTCAACAAAGAAATATGATTCGATCATAAAATGTCTCATCTGAGGGAGTAACACCACTATATATTAATATTGACAGATCTCTTTGCACCTTCTGTGAGTACATTATGTTCTGAACCCCAAGGAAACCTTTTTAAAGTTTATATTCCTAAAAGTTCCTCTGACTTCAAGAAGGTCAAGATGGTATGGATTTCTAGACAATGCAAGTTACTACTGGATTTAGATTACCTGGTACAATATCACCACCAGAATCACTACCAGTGTAGTAATTCAAACAAGATATGTAGCTCTTGAACCGTGCTTTATATGCTATAAATAAAGGGGTGTCAATGGCTCCTGTTGGAGTAACCATTATCAAAGCCATTGAGCTGAAAATTACTTAAGAAGATTGAAACATTATTCTTTACTTTAAGTTTTAATACCCATACCAGCTGTCTTGAGAATACAGGTGTGCTTTTGGTTGGATTTCTGACATTGTGCAATCCAAAACTTCTTTCTCGTTCAGATGTGATGTGGTACTTTTTGTAGATCCTAAAGTGTTGAACTCAGTATAATTTTAATTTTCTTTGAACTGTTGAGCTGGAATGTAAGCTAATGGTTATAATCCAGTTAGCTTTTGCTACACATGTCATGAAGGTAATTTTAAATTGATTTATTTCAGGAAGCTTTTGGCCATGTTATACTTCAGGTTATTCCATGCGACTTTTAATACTACATCAGTAGCAAAAGAAAAAAAATATAATTTTGTTATTTTTATCAGAGCAAAAATTTGTTTACAATTGTGATGTATTGTTAACTCAAAATGTAAAATAAATTTCATTTATATAAGTTAAGAAATAATCTTTTTTAATGAGCATGTAGAATATAGAATTAACAAGTTCAACACAAACAGTTAATGTATCTGCTATAAGTTAAATGTAGAAAAGAATAAACTGTAAATATATATGTAATTATTTATAAAGAGATGAAATGATAATAGATTTTCACCAAGTAAAATATAACATCTTAATAGGATCCAGTTCTTTGGTATTACGACCAAAGACTACTGATGAAGTATCAGAAATATTAAAGTACTGTAACAAGCACAAGTTGGCAGTTTGTCCACAAGGAGGGAACACAGGGTTAGTAGGAGGGAGTGTGCCAGTTTTTGATGAAATAATTTTATCCACTACCCTTATGAATAATATTCTAACAATGGATGAACTAAGTGGTAAGTTTTTTTTATAATGTTATTGTACATATCAGTTAATCTATGAATAAACACATTAGATGTGCTAATAAATTAGTGAATATATATTCATATGTATTTCTACATATTCTATGAAGTTGTTCAAGGGGGTTGAGATTTTTAACGTATCAATATATGCATGTTGTTATTTCAGATTATGGAACAAACCTTTGTAACCACTTACTAGTAATTGAATATGGAATTAAAATTTATGATTAAAAATAAAATAAAAATTTGAAATCTGACAGCATAGAAATATCATTTGTAGATGTGAGGGAAATATCTGTGACACTTAGGAAATAATTTCTATTATACGAATTATGATAAATATATGAATAACTAACAGTTTTAGAAAGTATGAAAAGTTAATGAAACAACATAAAAAACAATGTATGAATCAAACCACACAAATTTAGCATTATAATATGTGTATGTGTATCTTAAGTATGTGTGTCTTAATTTGTTTTAATATACTTTATTTTTATTATTAAAAAACACTTTCAAGTATTTTCCATGATAATTGTCATGTGCAAAAGAAAACATGGTACAGTAACTCCATATCATCACATATTAATGTTTCTAAAATAACAAGGTATACCCATAAAATATTGCATTTGGTCATGAAAGAATAGTGAAACATTTATTATTAGCTTGTCATGAATAACTTGAGAAGTATGTTAAATATTGTATTATGGTTAAACCCAAAACTTATTAAATGATGTTTAGTATAATTTTACAACAAAAGTTAAGCTTAACAGGAAAACAGATCTTACCACACTTTGAGGCTATAGAAGTCCATTATTCAGGTATATTAATATCAACAGAAATTTATAAGTATCCACAATATGCAACAGATCTGTTTGTGCTAAGTAGAGAATCATTTTGAACACAGGCAGCAAGGAGGAAAAGAAACAAACCTAAGTTGAATGAATAGGCACAAAATTTTATTTGTACAAATATACTGTGTTTGGAAACTGTTTAGCTATATAAAGATGCCAGTAATTCAATGTAGCTGGAGAACATACTTGCATGAAGCGAAGACAGAAATAGAAGTGATGTGACACTTTTAAGTTAAACAAGATCCTTAGTAATAATTCCTGTTATATATTCATTGAAGATAAACTCTCCAATTCTTTCTAATGTGCACAAGTGTCTGTATTACCAAATGAAACAAATTCAGCCTGGCTCCAGAAAGGACGACTCAAAAATTGTAAGTGTAAAGTAAGTGTAAACTGACCTTTATGGAATCTTTGCCTAGAAAATTGTTTGTTTACAAGAATGCATGGAGAGGACACCTGAATACAATTTTAGAAATATATCCATGAATATAGCTTACTAAAGTTTTATTTTTCAGTAACAGTGGAAGGTTAGAATGTAGCAATTTCTTTTGCTCTTATTGTATGATGAAAGAGTTAGGATTTTCAAGATAACATCACATAGTAGCATTTATTAAGTATTTGCAACAATTTCTATGAAGAAAAAGACCATTGGTCTCAGAAATCTCGAATGGAAAAAACAGTTGGTGTGTTTATTTTTATGAATTGGTGAAACTTAAATTATATGTAATGTTAAACCAAAATGTTTGCATACAGAAAATGTATATTCAAAGTGCATATGTAGATAATGAGATTATTGCACACCTATAAAACTGATTCTCATTTTTAAATTTTTTTAAAAAGGATTCAGTTGTCACTTAAGCTACATTTTTGCTGTAATTTGCTTTTTTTGTATGCTTAATTAGTTTTTAGTTTTAAACCATGTTTATATACCTTTTAGGGTTAACTTAGTTTTGAAATTCAAATGCAATATTTCACCCCCTCACTTATACTGCCTTCTGTAAGTGCAGATTTTTACTAACAATTAACCTTGATACTCCCACCTACTGTCACGTATTCACAACATACATCTGCATGATATCATGCTGCAACACACCAAAAATAGGAGTACAACATAACTTCTCCTGTCACTTATGCCCTCTCTTCTGTGCAGCCCTTAATAACGTTTCTTGATTGGCAGTCTGTCAGGACATAAATATACTTGTAGCTTTCAGACACAGTTTTTAGTTAATTTATCAAGTTTACTGTTTATTGACCATATATATATTGTTCTCTCTGTATTTTTTTTTAATTTTTATAATTTGATAAATTCTGTTCAAATTTTTCATCCTCAGTCAGCTGCACTAGTTTTGCACTCGTAATTCCACATGATATCTACCACAGCTACTGTAACTACTATAGCTTTTTTTTTGACAACTTCAGCAGCATCTGAGCAAGCTTTAACTGCTCAGGAGGTAACATTCTGGTACTTAGAGGTTGGCTTCTTTATGCACCCCTCGGTGTGGATTCTTGTGCGTGGTGAGGGGACCTCCCAGGGAAGGGTTTGTTCTTTCTGGCTACCTCCTCTGGGATCTAAACATCCACCCACGTGTTTGCCGTGCATGGCAACCTGTGAAGAGGAGGAGAGGATCCTGGTGGTTGAGGGGTCCAACCCTAACACACCACTTTGGCTTTGAATTCCTGTAGAGCGGGCAGCCTTTGGGTGGCCCCTGGATCAATCGGCTGGTCCACTTGGGCTAGAGTCAACCAAGTACCAGTGTTGGAAGTTCTCAATGGGTGTTGTGGACATTGTGTCTGATGCTGGTGTTTGGGTATAGTGCTCACGAAACCCTGGCGTTGCTGCATTGTCCTTGCATGACTTTGTAGTGCGTCCCCTTGTAGGGCTCCATGGTGGGTGGGGTCAGTGGGTACTGAACTTTTTTCTTTTTCCTATGGATCCTCCAAAAAATTTAAATAAAATAGTGAAAAAAACATTCAATAGTTAAATGACCACGTCTTGAAGACTCTGAGCAGCAATCTTCAACATCTGTAACACACATACCTCATTTTCTTATATTACACCCTCTTCCAGAAAAACCTTTAGGGCAAATGTCCCCTTTTTTATTCAGAAGGGACTAGAGGGACTTGCTGGCTCTCAAAGTCGGTAAAAAAGCTTTGATCTGGAGACATATTTGTTGAAACATCCACATCCCAACACAGTAAACTCCTCTTGAATTCAAAGGCAATTGGGATGTACCTATAGAGGTATATTTGTGTGGTTTGATTCATATATTGTTTTTTTATGTTGTTTCATTAACTTCTACACCCATCTATGTTCCTCCCATACATTCCAACAAACCCCAAGATCCACATTCTTTGGTTTCAAATACAGGCATTTCTTCAGATACATTTTTTTCTCCCACTCCAAGATGCAAAACAATCATTCCTTTGTGTCCTCAGTCACTGGAATCCCCTTCCAACAATAAAGATCTGCCCAATCAACCCAGGGCAGGATCCATGGAGGTGGATATACCTCCTTCAAATAAGGACAATAAGGAAAAGGACGTGGTTGTAAACAGAAGGGTTCTCCAGCCACTTTGCCTACCTGTCATTAAAAATGGCCACTTTGATACAATGGTCTGTCGAGGTTTACGTTCTAATATGGATGACATCAAAACACTGATTGCTTCCTACCATCCTGTATGTCTTTCCTTACAAGAAACATTTCTGAAAACTGCCGATACAGTCACCTTTCAGCAGTTTTCTCTGTACAGAAATGACAGGCTGTGTGATGAACAAGTACATGAAGGGGTGGCACTGTTGGTTGATCAGCATGTGCCCACCCTGTCTTTGTCACTCAACACGCCCTTGGAGGCTGTAGCCATCTGTGTTTCCTTGGGTCATACCATCACTGTTTGTTCTTTCTACCTGTCACCTGTCATTGAACAGTTGCTGTCTCCCTTTCTAATCCTGGGGGGACTTTAATGGACATCATCCCCTCTGGGGAAGTGCTGATATTGATAGGAGCGGTCACTCCATAGAGCATATACTCTCTGATCACAACCTCTTTCTTTTCAATATTGGTTCCTCTACTTATTTTCATGTACCTAGTTAGTCTTTTACTGCTATTGATCTCTCAATTTGTATCCCTTCATTATTCTCCCATTTTTCATGGAGGGTTGACAATAATCCACTAGGCAGTGATCATTTTCCTATACTTTTGAGAGAGACTGGCCGTGGTCGATGCCACCCTATCCGTGTGCCTTGGTGGAAGTTGGATCATGCAGACTGGTCCACTTTCACTACTCTCGCAGAACTTGCTCCTGCCATCGTCTGTCAGCCATCAATAGACAACTGTGTGGCAGCAGTAACTGACTGTATTATTCAAGCAGCTGCTCTTTGTGTTTCTAAAACCTCAACACGTTTTCCACGATATCCTCCTCTGTGGTGGAATCCTACTTGCCACATGGCATGGAAGGCTCAATAACAGGCCTGGGATACTTTCCGTAAATATCCCACACTATCAAACCGCATAGCTTTCCAACGGGCCCGTGCACATGCTAGGTGGGTAAGACGTCAAAGCCAAAAAGGAATCTTGGATTAAGTTCACAACTAGCATATCTTCTACCACTAGTTCCAAGGTCATATGGGACAGGGTTTGAAAGGTCAGTGGGCACTACAATTCTGTCCCCCTCTCGATCTTACTCTCTGATGGTCAGGAGGTGGCTGATGTCTGGAGCATCACTGATACTCTAGGTGAAAGGTTTTTGCCAGATATCTAGCATTTCTGCTTGTTCCTCCACCTTCTTGGCCATCAAGACTCGGGCAGAGCGTTCACCTCTTTCCTTTTGAACTGACTGTCTTTTTTGACTATAATTGTCCCTTTACACTGGTGGAACTGAAAATGGCCCTTCATCGGTCAGGCAGTACATCTGTTGGACCTGATGATGTACACTATGACATGTTGCGCTATCTCTCTCCTGCTTTTCTTGATATTCTTCTAATTGTTTTTAACCAGATCTGGCAGGAGAATGTTTTCTTAATGCCTGGCGCCAGGCTATTATCTTACCTTTCTCTAAGCCTGGGAAAGATCCCAAGATTCCTTCAAACTACTGTCCAATTGCTTTGACGAGCTGTCTCTGTAAGACATTAGAGAGGATGGTTAATGTTCGTCTTGTTTGGTTCCTCGAATCAAACAACTTCCTCTGCCCACCCAGTATGGGTTCCGGCGACAACACTCCACCACGGACCACCTAATTCGACTTGAAACATCAATCAGAGAAGCCTTTCTCAAATGACAAGATCTTGTATTCTTTGACATTGAGAAGGCTTATGACACAACATGGAGGTATGGCGTTTGCGAGACCTCCATTCATATGGGTTACGTGGCCATTTACCCACGTTTATTAAAAAAATTTTAATGGACAGGAGATTCCAAGTTCGTGTGGGTTCGACACTTTCCCGTTCTTTTGTGCAGGAACTTAGAGTCCCTCAGGGCTGTGTTTTGAGTATCACACTTTTCAGTATAAAGATTAATGCTATCACTGAACAACTCCCTCTCACTGTTGCAAGCGGGCTCTATGTCGATGACTTTCACATCTCATGTCAGTTGTCAAGCATGAGATATATTGAGAGGCAACTACAAACTGCCCTCAATCGTATACTGAAGTGGACCACTGCGAGCGACTTTAATTTCTCTCTCTCTAAAACTGTTTGCATGCACTTTTGCCACCAACGGGGTATTCACCCTGATCCTGACTTCCATATTGGTGAAGTTTCGCTGCCAGTGGTCCCTGAGACCAGGTTCTTGGGGCTTATTTCTGACTGTAAGCTGACCTTTATACCTTTATACTTAAAGTAGCTACAGATCAAATGCACAAGAGCACTAAACATCCTCCATGTCCTCTCTACCATTAGTTGGGGAGCAGATCAATGTTCTATGTTAAAGATATATCATGCTATAATTCGATCAAGTTCGACTATGGATCAATGGTCTATGGCTCTGCCAGACCTCAGCCTTAAAGATGCTGGACCCCATTCATTATCAAGAACTTCGACTCTGCACTGGGGCTTTCCGCACCTCCCCAGTTCAAAGCTTATATGTAGAATCTCATGAACCTTCTTTGCATTTTCGCCGTTTGCAACTGTCTTTACTATATTCTTCAAAACTTGTTCCTTATTAAAGCATTCCACATGGAGATAGGTTTTCCTTCCTCAGTTGGCCATACTTTTCAGAAAAGATGATCTGCAATTGCTCCTTTTGGTCTTTGCATCCAGATGCAATTGGATGAACTGGGTCTGTCCTTGGATAACATTGCAGAATTCACTGGTCAGCCCATCCCACCATGGCTTATTACAGTCCCCAAATGTGATCTTTCTTTAAGTCATCTGAGAAAGGCAGATACTCCCAATTGGAAGTACCGTCTTTTATTTACTGAACGTCTTTCGAACAATCTTTCCATCCAATTTATACAGATGGTTCCGAATCAGGTAACTCTGTGGGCTCTGCCATGGTTTGTTGCGGTTCTGTGGTTGCACGCAGAATCCCCTCTACAGCTTCTGTGTTCACTTCTGAACTGTACGCCATATCTCTTGCTCTGGATCATATTGAAGCTAAGCAGTACTCCAACTGCACTATTTATACTGGCTTGCTTTGGTCTCTACTGGCCCTGGAATCGCTTCACGTTGGCTCACACCCTGTTCTTGCTGATAGTCAAAACCGACTGGCCCATTTCTCATTACCTTCTTCTTCTTTTCAGTTTTTTCTGGATACCAGGCCATGTTGGTATTCTCAGGAATGAGCTTGCGTACACGCAGCTAAATCTATCTGCTCTGGCACTGTTACCACTGTGCCTATTCCATACATGGACTATGGTCCTGTATTCAAGTCTCGGCTTTGTGCCAGCTGGCAGTCAACTTGGAAGTGAGCAATGCAACAACAAGCTTTTCCAAATAAAACCATATATTGGACTTTGGTCGTCTAGCTTCCGTAAGGTTTGGAAGGAGGAAGTTGTTCTAACTAGACTACACATTGGTCACAGTTTTTTAACTCATTGTTTTCTTTTATCTGGAACTGTTGCACCAGTGTGTAGTTTGTGTAACACTCAAATCACTGTTAGCCACATTTTACTTTCTTGCCATCGTTACGACTCTCAACGACGGCACTATTTTAAACATGTTTTGTCCCAAGGTTTGTCTGTAACATTAGATAGTGTTATTGGTGATGGTGACACTGTCCACCTTGATAAAGTTTTTAGTTTCTTAATGGCCATTAATCTATTTAATGCCATTTAAGTGTTTGATATTTATTCATTACACCTTTTTAATTGTGGTTCCCTTTTAAGAGTCTTAATCTCTCTAGTTCAGTTTGAAATGACTTGACACCAGGATTGGAAAGGTCAACTTTAGGTGACTAATGCTGCTTTTTGAACTATCCGTTTGAACAACCTATTAGTTGTCCTGGCGATTTGGTATTACAATTTTGCTGCATGTCTTTTAACACTTTTATTGCTTTACTTTTTGGTACTGGCCATAATGACACATAACCCAGAACCAGGACTGGAAGGCCAACTTCAGGTGACTGACGGTGGTTCTTGTACTTTCCTGTTAGTCTTCCTGGCAGGTTATGATCATTATCATTATGCTAAAGAAAGTCCTTTACAACTTTGTAGACTGAATGTCAACATTGGTTTTATGCCATTTATGTTTTTAATTGCTGTTTTGTTTTTACCTTCATTTCCTTTTATGAATTTTACTACATTTACTTTACTTTTACATTTTTACCGGACATTTGGCTAATTATTATTACAATTTTGCTGCATGTCTTGTAACACTTTTATTACTTTACCTTTTGATACTGGCCATAATGAGACATAACCCGGAACCAGGACTGGAAAGGCCAACTTCAGGTGACTGATGGTGGTTCTTGTACTTACCTGTTAGTCTTCCTGGTGGTTATGATCATTACTATTATGCTAGAGAAAGTCCTTTACAACTTCTCTTACTCTGCTTTCTCTCTTAACATTGTAGACTAGGTGTCAACATTGATTTTATGCCATTTATGTTTTTAATTGCTGTTTGGTGCAGATAGCCTGGCTGCTTTGTGCCATAATACACTAAATCAACCAACCAACCAACTTCTTTTATGCAGTCTTCTGGATAAACTGATGTTTGTCTTTTCATACTGTATAAGGATTTGGACAGTCTATTTCTCCCTAGAATATGTCTCACAGTTGCATGTCATTTTGAGGGAGGTACCCAGGCCTTCATTCCCCATTTGTAAACATACTGTGGTATGTTTTGTCCTTATTTTCCATTTCTTATGATTTTACTTCTCAGTGACAAAATACTAGGTCAGTATTTAATGTTTACTTCTTTTTTTGATATTGGAGTTCTTGCAAGTCATTTTGGGAAATAGTTGTGTTGAGGTGTCAGTATGTCTCAACTCCCATATACTCTGGATGATGATACCATCATTCTGATTTTCCCTGTTTAGACTTGCATTGTTTAAAGTTGCTCATCCCTTTGGGGATTTGAGCCCCATTATTTGATTTCCTTTCCCCAGCCCCAGTTTTACCATTCTTTGTTTTTTCCAACATCTATTGTCTGAGGCTATTCATTGCTTCCCTGATAGGTTTTCAGTAGAAGCTCAGAATCTCCTGTTTTACACACTAGCATGCCTCACTTCTCCTGTCCTAGCTATGCAAAGGTGACTTATCTCTTTGCTGGGATCTTTTAGGTTAGGATGTTTTTTGCCTCAGGTTTGTTTGCCAGCATCCTATTTGTGTGATTTGCACATGGTATTTATTTTGCACTATGAGGTTTTGAGAACATTCTCATTCTTTGGAGATCAGGGTTGAATCAGCTAATTACGTTCTGCTCTTTTCTTTTTGGCCTCCCATACATATTCTATGTCTCATCTTTCTCCATCCTTTCCTTTGGCAGTTCTAGCCTCTTGTGTTTTCAAAGTTCATAGTTAGTCCTTTGGATACTGTCTGTGGGGCAGCCAGCAATCTCAGTGATTATGTAGTGGGTACAAGGCCTGTGGGGTCCAGAATCCTCAGATATGCCCATGTATGGAGGGCCTTTGCCACAGACCCTTAGGTTCTGAAGGTGATCCCAAAGAGTCTTGTCTTCCATTCTTTTGTTCCTTCATCACTTCTTCTCAGGATTCTGTTGCTGGCCAGCATCTTTTGGAGGCAGTTAGGGACTTGCTTTACGAGGAGACTGTTGAATGGAAAGATTCCTTCTCATCTGGATTATTATTCCCATTTATATATATGTAAACCCCAAACAGGACAGGAACTGGTATCTTATCATCAGTCTGTGAATTACTCAGAACTCTGAACTACTTTTTTGTCCTCCAGTATTTCACCATGGAGTCCTACTTAGCCCTTCTCTGGGTTTCCATTCCTGTACAGTTTCCTACTCAGTTGAGCCCAACCTTTTCCTCTTCATTTGAGGGCTATGGAGTTTCTAGTTTGCAGTTTTTCCTCCTCCTTTTATCCTACTTTGTGAAAGTTTTCCTCTCTTTTAAATTTGTGAAACCATGCCAATACATCAAATGCCATTAATATCAGTGATGTTTTCCATGAGAGAGGGAAAGAGGAAAAATAATACAATGAAGTGAAGACCTTCCCAATGCAAAAATCTGGTAAGACTGACAAGAAGTGAGAGGAGAATTGTTTGAAACTAATACAAACTACTACATTTATTTCTGTTGGGATAAACAACCTTAGTTTTGGTACCACAACGTCATTCTAGACCCAGTAGCATGCAAAGTTCCTAGTTCCTAGCAATAGGGCTAACATCAAACCTGATCTATTATGCCCTTTCAGGAATTAAAGTTAAAATATCACTGCTAGACCCAGGTAGCTAAATGAATGGTGGCTTGGGCAATGTTCTAGCAAAAGGGATTGATACTGACCAGTCCAAGGTGGCCTGCAAGCTTTTCCAGGATCTTACTCACCTAGCCAAGATAGAACATTACTTGTTAAAAGATAATGCAACAATTTGAAAGATGAAAATCAGCAAGTAAGAAATCTACATCCAGCTAGGAAAGCCCATTGTTAAACATCTTTTATAATATGTCCTAAATTTTCTTCATTCAAGTTATTGCGATAAAACTGTTACACATTATTTCTCTTTATATAGATTGTTTGTACATAAATAAAATGATTTACTTGTGTTTATATTATTCAGGTACTTCTATAAAACTAAAATGTGTTACAAGTTATTATTTCAAAAAGTGAAGTATTTTATATATATCCTGTTCTACTTTATAGAAATACATGTTCACAGAAATTTTCATTATTCACGTTTGTACCAATATGATATTTCACCTCCACTCACAGAATAGCTTTTTGTGATTCGTGCTGCTCTCTATTGGCACAGAATTTTAATACTCCCCACTAGCTTCTGACCTCCCATTTCTGCCTATCTACATGCCAATAATCATACAGCAGCTCTCCACCAATAGAAACACCACACATCTCCTGTTGTAACCAGCATCCACTTCATATTTGCAGTTGTTAATCACTTCTTGATTGGTAGTAGTACTGTATAGGCATGCTTATTTTTGCTGCATATTTATCAACAATTTTCTTTATACAACAGACTTAGGTTTTTTTTAAAGATATTCATGTTTTGGAATTGTAAAAGGTTGTATTTTTTCAACTTTTCGTACTTTCTCAGGGGTCATTTTCGGCTAGTATGATGCAGATTCTACTCTGTGTACTTTTTTGTTCGAAAATCCACACTGTCCATTCTGTAACCATACTTTATGGCAATTACATTGTAGTTTTTTAGACACTCCAACATGTTCTTCCTTCCTTTCTTTTAGTGAAGTATGGGAGTCCTTACTACTTACCAATTCCTAGCCACTGGAGTAGTAGACCATGATGGCCCATCATCCTGATTAATGAATCGTACCACTCACTTGAGAGTAGGATGATGGTATTCTGTAGGTGTTGATGGAATATATCACTTTCTAACACATACCTGATGCACAATTTTAGATACCACTGGGTTTGGTTGTAGTACTAGTATATATTTCTAACTTTATATCTGATCAGTTGCTTTTTCCTACCATGGCATTTCTCATTCCTACCATATTCTGGAGTTGCATTCCCAGTAGGTCTGTGTTATATTCAAAATTTAATTAAACAACTTTGATATCAATGTATGTGAATGAAATTACAATTATAACATACATTATGAATTGAAGTTTTATGCCATCTAAGTTTAAGTCCTTTGTTTCAAAAGAAACCTTTAACAACTATTTAATTTTCAGATGCATTGTTACATGACTAATGAGCTATGAAAATTCTATGCTGTGGTTTTCTTGAGTAATGCAGTGATAGATAAGTAGAAGTATGTCTAGACATAACCTTTTGATACTTTCATTTTGAAGTACTCTGAATGAATGCAGTTGAAACAAGTAATAAAGCTTTTGAACTTGTGATGGCTGTCATGCTCACTTTGAACAAGTTTATTTGAGATATATAGCCTACATGTAGATGTTACATACCCATGTGTATAATCATTAGAAAGAGATTATTTTACACACTGATCTAATGACAGTTATTTTAAAATTGATGGACAGTTTGATGTCATGGGTTACATGAAATTTACTGTAGTATCATTGATTGTTTGATTGAATACAGTATTTATGTTTTTTTTTCTTACTTAATTATATTATAACAAGAGATACAATTAAATTGTATTTAGGTATTACTTTTATATTTTAGTTAATTATGTATTAATTGTTGTCAAATGCATAACTGAAAGGTTTAAACATTTTTTTAAATGCACATTATACTTTGCATTTGTTCTCAAGCTTTAGGATATTATACTGTGCATGAAAATATTGCCGAAGTGTTAAGGGTTGAGCATGTCTGCCACACACACTGTAATATGCCTTGTGGGCACCATTAATATCAATAATTCGTGGTAAAGGACAAGAATGGGAAATAAAACATTAAACATTAACTATATCTGAAAAATAAAACACCTAAAATTACAAATAAAAATAAAACAACTTCTGTACAAAAAATTAAGTGTTTTTTTATTTTCTAATTTGCATTGTATATTGATGATAATAGTAGCTATAGTTAGTGATATGGTAAAGAAACTGAAAATAAAATATAAAAATGTACCTTAAAAACTTTTGATATTAATTTAGGAGGTTCCAAAGATTTTGCAAATGAAATATGAAAAATGATGATGAAAATATTTTTATACTTTGAATGAAAATTACTTTGCACAGTCTGAGTGCAAATAACTACTATAGGTAAATAACATTTTCATAAGAAAGATATAATTAGAATAAGGTATAAAATGTTATAAAATTTTAACAAAATATTATGATGTTTTGTGAGGAATGCAGAGTTACCATATTTTTGTTACATAAATAACTGTCCCTATTTGAGCAGTTTAAAGGGTTAAATAAACTGTCTTGCTAGTTGAGCATAGAGTAAGATTTCTTTAGTCTACAAAGACAGAATTAATTATGTCAAAACCAGATTTTCAACTAAAACCAAAGTCATAGTATAATATCCCTCAACCTTGATTATATATGTAGGTTACATTCTCTTTATATATGTTTGAAGATGGTGGTGGATTAAATCTCAGCTATTAACTAGTTATGACCAACATATCTAGGTAAAGGCATTACAGAATTTTGGTGAATCAAGTTTTTTTGAATGACCACTGTGATTTTTTAACCTCAGATGAGAATTAGAGCAAGCTTTTGACTATTTTTAACATGTTCACAAGGACATCAATTAATTGCATAACATGTGCATGAACAATTTTGAAATATTTCTGATTTTTTTGACCTAAATAAAGTTATGTTACTTATCTCTGCAACACTAAGAGCTATTATTTCCAGCACATGCTACAAACCCTGAACAATGTCACACACCTGTTTGTGTATATGTGTTAGACTATAATGTACTCTTCATAATGTTGCAGTCTTCCAACTGGAGGATGGAAACATAACTCCCTTGAACTGTAATCTTCATGAGTAATATATCACATAGGCTAATTCATATGTTAGGACTGCTTATGCCCAGATGTGTTTTTTTCTAGTGCATTTGGAGTTTTTCCACTATTTTGATTAACTGCTTTTTACTTCCATTTTGCTTTTTTCTTTCATCTATCTGATAATTTTTCTTTATAATCACCACATTTATTTGTTTTTCTCTCTGCTGTTGGCAGTTCATTTAATTATTTTTGTGAAATATAGATTTAATATTCATTTACTTGCAACATTTAGATTTATCTGTAGTAGTTTCCTGTGATAATTTACCTTTGTTTATTGATTTTTCTTTTTCAACTTCTTAATGGGTTAAGATGGATTCTGAAGTTTTTGTTTTACACCTGATATTATTATTGCTGCTTTGAATGCAATTACTGGTTCAAATTTGGGGTTCTCAACTGAGGATTTTTCAGCTATAATTCCCTGGGAGATTAATAGTTATATGAAGTATCCTTTCTATTTCAAAAGTGCTCTTATTCCTTCAGCATTTTCTAAACCTGTTTAAGATCAAGAAGATTTTATTATGTTTTTTTAATTCTTTCCTACCGATGCTGTGCTTCCCCATGTATCTCCTGTAAAATCTACTAGGCCTAACTCTGCCTTTTTGTATATGTTTTTTTAGGTGTGTTCTATTTTCTCATTTTCATGATACTGCTTCTTCTTTAACATGTAATTTGGGTCCATTGTTTTCCTTCCTTCTCTCTTACACCAGGGTTTATGCTGAGCATTTTGTTTCTTAGTTGAGGATTGGTGTTAGCATGCCTAATTCTCAATGAACTCCTGATCTTTGTGCTTTGGCTTATCAGAAGCTTCCCAACTTTTTTTGTTAGTCCCAGTAGTTAGTCACTTTTGCTCATGCAAGGGTTTCTTTCTGATAATCCTATCTATTTCTCCCACTTTTTTTGTTTTTTTACACCTTCATCTTACCTTTACAGATCTCCTACAGTACCTGTCAACATATATTTCCTTTCTGAGGCACTCTACTGATCTTCTGAGGACCTTTTGGAGATACACTTTCTCTCTTTTCTCCTCATTGATCCTACTATTCTTTTTGGCCATATCCATACACACATGATTTTGTTGTTGCTAGGATGTTATTGGGAAGAATGTTTGTTGTTTTACAGGTTCACCTAGTTTCCCATTATATCTGTGACTTCTGGATGGCTTCTTTTATTCTGTCTGTCTGGTTTGGAGATATTCTAGTTTTGAAGTCATGTGTGGACTCTGCAGTTGGACACTTTATCTTTTTTCTTGGAGTCTCACCTCTATCATCCATTGGAGTTGACTATTCAGTCAGACAAGTAGCCTCCACCTGATACATTCGTATCAGACAATCTTCATTGGATAGCCTGCTGGTACAGTGGTAACTCTACAGATTTACAACACTAAAATCAGGGGGTTTGATTTCCCTTGGTAGAATTTGTAGATAGCCTGATGTAGCTTTGCTATAAGAATACACACATAGCCATTTCTTCCTTATTGGGGTACTACTTTCTGACTGTTCCCATCCTTCAAACTTTAGTGTGGCTGTGACTGGGTAAATTATCCTTTCTATATGTATATATTCCCTACAGTTGCATTTCTCATTTAGGATTCAAATGCCACTGAGTGGTGAGTGTTTCCTGTTCAGGTATGCTTCATATATCTGAAATATTCACGATACAATCCCAGTACATGTCATGGCCTATAATACATGCTGTTTAGATGGTATGTTCCACATTATTGCTTATAGGTTTTTTTGTGCAATATATTTGCTTCATTAATATGCCCATTCCAGGCCATACTAATCCATGGACATATGTGGCTAGAGCATAATGGGATAGCTGGCCATTCTTGTTGGTACTTTAATTGAATAAAACAGGGATGACCTGCTTTTCAAAATAGGGTTTTTGTGATCAACCACTGTAATGTCTCTGGTGTTGGCATTCCTCTGTACTCTCCACTGGATTTTATCTCCCATGTTCCTCTAGTGGAGTATAGGAGTCCTTCCATTTCTGAACTGCTGGGGTGAGGAACCATGGAGGAATCCTCATGTATGTCTTCACTTCTTTTCAGCAGAGAATAGGGTGGTGGTGTTCTGCTATTGTAGATGTATGATGTATATGTGATCCTCCAGTCATGTGCTCTACCTCTGTGTAGTAGGTCCTGGAGGTTGATGTTGCACCTAGCTTCTGTGCAGATCTATCTGGAAAGTGAGCTTGCTTACATTTTCTAGATGTTGTCCACTTTCTTGAGGTGTGATTTGGAGAGTAGTGTTGAGTTCCAACTTCTGTGTAGTCATATTGGGAGGATGATGTGCATGTCTACAAATAACTATGTTCCACCTTTTTGCAGGGGATTCTGGAGATTGACATTTCACACAGCTTCTTTGTGATTCTATCCAGAGGATGAGGTTGTTTATATTTTGTAAATGCAATCTGCTTCCTTGTGGTTGAACCCAGAGGTTATTGTGCTTCAGTCTTTATGCAGTCCTAGTCAGAAGATGATATTACTTTGGAGTAGATCCATTAAATTGCAACTCACCTTATTGATTGGTATCCCTCATATTACCAAATGCGTAGATATTGGTTTAATATTGAGTGGTTCTGTATTAGAACTGGACTAATCAACATAAATTATCATGCATGTTTTGGTTGTATTTCCTTTTCTTTATCCAGTTTGTCTCAGGATTTCCACATCTGCATGGTGGTTCTAGAGATTGATGTTACCTTACTTCTGTACAGTTCTATCTGGATAGTGTGGTTGATATATATTTCTAGAGGCAGTCTGTGGTGTTGTGCTCTCACTTCTGTGTGGTCATATCCAGAAGATAATGATGATTTAGGGCAACATTTTTCCTCTCAGCTCCACTTTGGGCATGTTTTCACTGCCCAAAGCTGATGTGGGACAATGGTGTTCCAGTGTGATTGATTTTGATGTGACCTTTCCAACACACATCTTATTCTACAATCATTCAAATGTAGGGTTCCCAAATGTGTTATTGGTTATGGATTTACACATGAGTCTTTTTCATAAATTCTGTTGCACAGTATATACTGCCATATTACTTAACTTGAGGTGAAAATGGTGTGGACCAATCTCCTACCATTGGACAAAGGTTCTATTCCCCTTCAGCCGAGCTATGGTTCCTTATTTTTAACAGGATCGTGCATTCCTTAGTTGACACATGCATCTTTTGAGTCTTTATTTCTGTTATTATATGGATGATTGACTTCTCCTGGCCCCATCTCAACAGGCAATTGCAACCTCCATTTGACCTTAGGCTGCCTTGTCAAACTTTCCAATTCTGTTTTGACTCCCTCTTAGTATCTTGTTCACCTAAGAGTTTCTAAATTCCTGTGCAGAACAGTTTCAATATTTTTCTTTGCATCTCATCACCATAGAAATTTTGATGTTTGAAGCATTTTCTCTTCCTCTCATCTTGCATAAAAGCTTTTCTCACTTTGGGAATCATGCTTTCTTTAAAGCTCTGATCTCTCTTCCATGTGGATGTGTTCCCTTGGATGAGCTGTGAGGAATTGGTTTCTTGGGTTTCTACATTCCTTTCTCAATTTTTTTTTGTCATGGTGACTTTATCTCTACTACTTTTTCCTCCCAGTTCATCTTGCATCTTTACTCCAATGCTTCTCTTTCCATTTGAGGTCACATCTTAATATCACCACTACCTCTAGTATCTGGTTTCCTGATAGCATTCTCTCTCTTCATGTCAACATTCTGGAGATCATTGCAGCTTATCAAGTTTTGGTCATGGTTGTCCATTCATCAGTCATCTTGTGAAGATTTACTTGGACAATTATGGCCATTTCTTACATCAACAACCAAGGAGATACCTGTTTTCAGGACCTGAGCTTTTTTTAATTTAGCTTTTGATTATTGTATGTTTTCTTATGGCATTCTATAGCTCAGGGGGTTTGAATTTGGTGTTGGGTCCCTTGTCTTGACTGGGCATGATCCATCCATGAAATGATCTGAATTCTTTTGTTGAATTTGTTTCCATTTTGGACCTCTAAGATTAATGCTTTTGTAACTACTCTCATTTTCAAACATTCATTCTTTTGGTAATTCATACTAGATACATTTTTACACCAGATTCAGTTGCTCTGGCTGTTATGCTCTGAACCAGAAATGGTCTAGCATTTTACTCTTTGTCTACTCTCCATTATTTGTCCTTGAATACTTTGTGAAACAACCCCTTGCCATGTGCTTCTGATTGCTCCTTTGTGGCCTACTAAGTAGTTTTTTTTTCCCTTCCTTTTTGCTTCACATCTGTGGAACCACTTCACTTCCTTCTCTTGATATTCTTCCTTTCCCAACCTCAGTCTTCCATTTTTCTCCACAGTGTGTTGTACCTTCATTTTCACATGTAAGATTTTTCTGTTTCCTTGTGTAACATAGGAAATGTTTACACAGAATAGCCCATTTTCTCTCTCATTCTTATTGGTCTTCTATTTTCACCCTTTATCAATGTAACTGGGCTGTCTGCTGCCATTGTCTCTTTCACCACTCACTTATGACTAGTCTTCCTAATTTTCTATATCGGTTCCTTCTCTACTTTTAATTCATCAGAATCCTGTCTGTTTTGACCATTGCAGGTTACTGTGCAGTGTTCATCATGATCTTCTGCGTCTTGTTAGGCAGTAATCTCTTCCTTTCTCCTGTTCTTTTCAAGGCATTTTTTTTATTCACTGAAATGATCATCCAGATTTTTTTCCTGACTGGAGCCTTTGTGTGGTTCTTTGGACTCTTATATACCTCCTTTAATCCATTGACTTTGTGTTCCTTGTAACATTTGTTATTTAAGGCACATTTTTTAAATTTTTCTTTCATTTGGTAATTGTCGTTCAAAAATTTACACCATATATGCTTTCATTCTCTCTGTCATAGAGATATGTTATTGTTGTTTCCAGACTTCAGCTTCTTAAGAAAATAACAATATTTTTTTCATATTTCTCTCTCCCCTCTATTTCCTCATTGTATAGTTGTTCTGATCCATTGTTAATTTCCTTTTTTATGGAAACTGAAATAATATATTTTTGTCATGGCAAACCACTTCTTTAGACTTTTCTACTTACACCTTAACTGGTTGGATTTGCTACCTCATCCATCTTGCATATTCTTCTTTGGATGAGTCTGACCAAGTGTACTTTTATGTCTCCTCCCACCATATTTGGCATATTACAGTCTTTCTTGACTCTTTTTGTTGCTGGCCATTGGAGGAGGTCTTACAGAGTCTGATATAAATTGCACTAAACTCATTTATCTTCAATTATTTACATCATTGGGTGGTTTAATTTGCATGTGGTTTATGTCCTCCTCCATTTGCCATATTCCAGTTTACCCAAAGGTTCTCATGTGGTGAGGTTTGCCAGTTATATTTTAACACATCTCCATGTCATTCGTGCATTTCATAGCACCTCGATGCATGTATCTTTTTTGTTTTGCATGTTCTACCACATTGCATAATGACCAGAGAAAAATGGAAGGTGTTAAATGCATTCACTCCTGCTCAATACCACCATTAAGATGAAGTTCTCTGCAAGATTTCTTTGCCAGTATATATCTATACAATTGACAAGACAATTTCTATACCTTTTACAAAGAAATAAATGAGAAAAGACAGCAACAGTCATGCACTTACATCTGGACCACTCTTGCTCTTCTGATTCTTAAAACCTCCATTTCACTTTTACTTGGTGGGAACCTAAATATAGGTGATTGTATTTGATGAAATTAATTCATACATATTCTTTGATGTTATCTGCTATACATGTTGTCCTCTCCTGCTCTTTTAGTAGAGCACAGGAGAACCATTACTTTGCCAGTTGTAACCTACTGAGGATGTCACTATGGAAAGTTTTCTTTGTGAGTAGTACCTGGAACCTCATAAAAAAACAGTTGGCTCTATTCCTCATTTAAGATGAATGGTTGGTATGTTCCTGAGAAGTGTAGACAGGGCACACCATTACAGTATTTCCCAAGCAGTTTGCAGTGGATACATCCAGCAGCAAGTGACTTGGATTTGCCTTGGGATGCAGGCAAGGGCTCCTACTCCATCCACCTGTCATTACAACATCTGTATCACATAACTATTTCTTCAAAATGTAATAGCCTAAAATCCTAGCCTACTGATCTTAATGTTTTACCCATATTGGTGACAAAGTAACACTGACACTGGGTTTCCCTGATATCCTTTGCTGTAATGAAAATATTAAATAAATCAATAAATAATAGATTGGGTGAAAAGTATTCACTGCTTGAGAAGGATAGAGTCTCCCACTATGTGCTGCTCAACTAGGTGAACCTCAGTGCCATGGAAGTTGTACTCCATGTATTTTCTTTGCTGTTTCTGTGAGGAGCTTATATTTGTATTTTGCATTCATTGGCATTTTCTGAATCTTCAGTGTGAGATTCTAACTACTAGTGGGAACATAAATAATACTGCTTAAGATATTTCTTCACCAGAAAATATATTTCAGATAGATGCCTCTCTTCGCTACCTCTCCACTTTTGGTGAATTTTTGTTTGCCTCATCAAGAATGAGCCTATGGTGATGTGCTAGTGTTCACAAGGGCTACTGTGCACAGAGTCTTCATTGGTGAAGACTTGCAGCAATATCACAATTGTGTCATAATTTAGTACAATACACAGAGGTGTGTGTGTGTATAAACAATTAGAAGTTTTTCAAACCATATCCTTTTCAAAGTGAGCAGTCTAGAAGTTTTTAACTTAATATACTTTTTTTGTGAAAGGTGAATCGTTTTTGTGTAACCTTGTGATGTTTTTTTTATATTAATCTCATTCTTAATTTTCAATCCATTAGTAGTAAGAGAGAAATTAAGGGTATACAATTTCAAAACATTATTTTTCCTTCTCTAGGATCTTTAGAGTGTCAGGCTGGATGTGTACTTGAAAACTTGGAGACATATGCAAATGAGCATGGCTTCATGATTCCACTAGATCTTGGATCCAAAGGTAGCTGTCAGATTGGTGGGAATATTGCCACTAATGCAGGAGGTTTGAGGTTAATGCGATATGGGTCTTTACATGCAAATGTGCTAGGACTTGAAGTAGTGAGTATTTTATATAAAGTATTATAAATATGGTAGTCGTTTGATTTACTGCATTTTTTTGCAATTTAGTTTTGTAATTTACAATGATAAGGATGTTTCTGTAGTTTATGTTTCGGGCAATAAAACCTGTTCTATAAACATTGGAAGATTGAAGGTTTTGAGAAATATTAAGTTTAAATGACAATGAGGTTATTAGAACCCTCTACTATTCTTTATCTTTTATTTCATCGTCCTTATAAAATTGTGTCAATACCTTTATAATATTACATATATTCCCGTGCCTCTTTTTTCTGTAAAGAAACATAAGAAAGATAAGGTGCCATAAAACCTTCTGGTCTGTACCCCAATGGTATAGCAGTAAGTCTACGGACTTAGTATGCTAAAATCAGGGGTTCAATTCCCATTGGTAAACTAAGCAGGTAGACTAGTGTGGCTTTGCTATAAGAAAAACACACATGCACACACCATCTGGTTTATTTAGAGCATCCTACCTTACTAATGCTGGTTGTTATCTTCTTCCAACTGGTTCATAGCTTGAATCCAGTTATTACTGGTTTTTAGCATATGTCTTTTTCCTATTGTGTGTTTTAATATATGTACATATGTTAGCCTGTGATTTATCTTAGTTACAAATGGCAGCGTTAATGATACTGGGACAGTCCTATCACAGGTACAAGATATGGTGAAATATGTAATAAAATACTTTAGTTAGTTGATTTTTGCTGCTCAGTGTCTTTCTGAATGACTAAGAAAGAACTGTTAGCAGTTGTCAAGTGCAGTCACAATTCTCTTTATGGTAAAATAGTTCACTGTTAGAGTAGACCATGTAATGAGAAATTAACTGATGGTTTTTAAGTATACAAAAGGTATTTTGCAAGTTTCCACATCATGTGAGATAGCAACTTTCTATCTAGCCAGTAATAGTTTCCCCTTTCCACTGAATATTCCAATAAGGAAATAATACTGTTGTGAAATCCCTCTTTGCATTAGTGATCATATACACTTTACTCACATCACTGGCAAATTGAATATATAAACTAAGCTATGGAGAAATAAGTGGAAGAAGTTAAAATGCATCTATTAAAATATGGAAAATATATGATGGAAGTTTTTTACATTTGGGAAACAAACCCAAAATTCTGTATTTACTTCCTTCAGTATGAGATATCAAAATATATATTCCATAAGTCTCATTTATTAAAGATATAATGTTTATCATAGTAACATGTTAGTTACATTATGCAGTTTCCTAGGGAACTAATAAAAAAGTCTGCCATTTTGATGAATTAATTTTTTTATGGCTTTAGTGTCATATTGGCAATAGCAGTGTGTAAGTTTTTAAATGCTCCTAATGGGCTTGGATTATTGCATTTTAAATTGTAATTAAGAAACAAGCTTATCTTGAACTGTGTTGGACTAAAAGTCTGTTTTAGGATGATGTATTTGTGGTCGTACCTGGGCAAGAAGACTAATTATAATTCCATCTGTTCTGTTTTTTATCAGTTCTGTTTGTTTCCTAATGTCAGTAGATTTTATTTGTAGCATGTCAGAACTAGTTTCTTTTTAAATGTGTTACATTTAACATTTTGAAATTATTAGCTTGAGAAAGAAAATGCATTCAGGAGGACAATCTATAAATGTTTCATTATACAGGTATGTTTTTTATTAGCTTAAAGAGACTTAAAGTTGGAAGACCTCCTGCTTTTACTGTTACTATGAGAAGGCAGTATCACTCCATGCAATCTTTTGCATATATATTATTGTTTATGGGAGTAGAATGATGAGTTGCCACATCATTACAATCTGCCTACAAGCTGATATGTGATGTAACTTCTGATTTATAGGTATTTTAACCATGAAAATGTTTGGGTCTTGCATTATGTAAGATTCACTGGACAAATGGTTATACCCCATCTTATAGTGATCTTGCAAACGTAATTGTTACAGGCTACTTTCACAAAAAAATGTGAAAATGTGGTGTCATTACTGTACTGTGTTCTCCATTTAAGCAGCCTTTCTAAATATATTATTACCATTGTACTTACTACAGAAATAAATACATACAGTAGATGCAAAAAGCATTATGTCCAGGCTGAAAATTAAAGTCACTTTCTTAGCAGGAGGGCACATTGTTAGCTGCATGCTGTTGTTCACAAACATTTTAAATGTTATTGCAGTTGCATTGAGTGATAAAACACTTGATACAAATGCATATTAGATAATAAATATTTTTCCTTATATTTAGATGATTACTGTCAAACACAGCATATACATCACAGTTGTTGTTTTTGCACAAAACTTTATTGTCACAATTTAACATATCTCAATTATATATATATATACATGTATATGATACTTCCTGCAAAAGTGGAGGAAAATAACAAGAACATAATTTCACAGTGGATGATATTTATATGAACCTCAGTGAAAATACCAAATAAGCTGAGGAAAAGGCATTAGTCTTTTATAATTAGTAACTTACAATGTTATTAGTAGCCCAACACATTCTATTATCTATTATATTTTGACACCTTAAGCATCGAAAGCTTTATCTTGTTATGTATTACAAATTCAAATAGCCTAAAACTTAGTTAGATTGTAATTTAGATTTAGAGGCTAAATAATTTTTTATGTATCATATTTATGATATTTGCCAACAAGATTAATAAACACTGACTCATGTGACTCTCTCTAGCTATTCTATTTAAATATTACTTCAAGTTGAAGCAGCAAACTAAGCATAGGAGGACAGTAGGGAAGAAAGGGTGGAAAGTGTGACTGGAAATAAGTAACTGTAGGAAATATATTTTCAGTTCAAGAAAATTATAACTTCCAAAAAGTATCTGACTTCTATTCACATACACAACTAGAATAGCACATTGAATAGGTTGTAGGACAAGGAAGAATATAGAAACATCCTTCAAAAGCATCTTAAAAAGGACATCCCCATGAGGGAATCCTCTAACAAGAGAACAGTACACTGAGGATTGCATCATTTTTTAACCAGGTATACTCTTCATACAGATGTGGAAAAATGAAACTGATCTTTGTGGATAAAGTTGAAATAAATGAATTAAAACATAAATAATGTAAAACATTGAATTATAACTTACATTATAATGCTAATTTCACTGAAATATGTAGATAATAAAGTTTTTTTAGTTAAAGTTTGACTCATTAAAATTTCATGACATGCAGAAAATGGACTTGTATCAGTATAGGATTGATATTCATACACCATCCATGTCTAGAACTCCATTTTTAAAAGTGTTTATAGCTTCTGTATCTGCATATGTTATATTTTTCGTGTTACATTGGCTAATGTTATCTGTCTTGCTCTTCAGCTGCATGGAGTTGGTAATGTTATCAGTATAAATGACTGAAATGGACATTTTTTGTGGGTTCTTGTATGAGCCAATATGTTTGTATAAGTGACAAAATTAAATGCTTGCAAAATTGGTCTAACTGTATAATTTATTCCATTTCACATCTTGTGCTTCAGAAGATGAGTGCCTATAACACATACAGGTCTGTTACATACAATCCTTGCCTCTTCTTCATTTATTAGGTAATACCTTATCCATATGAGCTCGCTTTTGTCTTAATTTTGTGTTTTCCTGGCTTTATTACTATCATTATTCCACCCATATGGGGTCTTACTTTTGTTTAGTGTGAGGAAATACTTGAGGGTAACGGTGCTGCCAGAAAGCTTCTCATACTTTTGTACCACTGTACCTTTCAGTCATCATGTGTACTTCACACAAGGTCAGATTACTGCTGACTTCACATATCTTATGTTAGGTAGAAATGACACTGAAGGTGGGATTAGTAAAAGAAAGGTCTACATAAGATTCTTTGTTACCACAGCACTCGGGAATTCTTGTTGGTTCACCAAAGTTTAACAACATGAAGTTAGTAGCTATACTGTGGAGAACCATATGTATGCATTTACCATTATTTTTTTCACCTACATTCAGGTTGAGATGTGCTGGATAACCTTTCATGTACACATTGATGAATTTATTGGGTTGGTAAGTTTAGGAGAGCTATCTAGGTGGTTTTTGGCTTGCATTTGTGATCGTTCCACTGAAAGTTGTTATAATATCTGTAACAGATGTTGCTGTTGAGCTGCCAGAGAAAACAGTTTTTTGTTTTAATAATCTAATCTGTTTGAGTGAGAATAATATAATTTTTTTTTCTTTCATCCATTCTCATAACATATTGCTTATATAAATACAATTTATCTCTAGGCTGTTAACCTGTAACTTTAGTTTTGGAAGAGGCAATTTACTAAAAGTAGAGAAGAAAAATAGAGGGTATTTGATGACCACTACTGTATGCAGTTAACGTCAGTGAGAATGGACTTCTCTGGGCTTGTCAGGTTAGTCTCTTGAAAGAGTAAGATATAAAGTTTATAGAGATTCCAACTGTAGTATTCGCTTCACGTTAGTTCTCACACTATTCTTGTCAATATTCAACTATGGCTGGCCAATTTTTCTCTGTCTTCCATTAGTATCCAGTATTTCTGGATACCTGATAGTGTAGGTATTCATGAGAATGAGCTTACTGACACTACAACCATATCTGTATGCTCTGGTGCCATCACAGTCAAGCCTATCTTATATGTGGACTATTGTTCCTGTATTGAAGGCTCAGCTTTGTGCTAGTTGGCAGTCGTTTTGGAGTGAGTAATATCATAGCAAGCTTTTTTGAACCAAACGCTCTGTTGTTCTTTCACGATCTGGCTTCTGTAAGGATAAGAAGGAGAAACTTGTCTTGGCTAGGATACACATTGGTCTCCGATTTCTAACCATTGTTTTCTTTTATTAAGGACTGATTGCCCAATGTATGGCTTTTGTGACATTCAAGTCACAATAGGCTCCATTTTACTGTCATGTTGTCATTACAACTCTAAGACAAGTTTTCAAAGGGCTTAGTACTGACGTTGGCAATAGTGACACTTTCCAACTTTATTATATTTTAAAATATTTGCTAACCATTGACCTTTTTTAATTCTGTTTAAATGTTTTATCTGAATTTTTTACATTTTTTAGTTTTAACTTGATTTATTTTTACATTTTATAACAATTTTACTTTTGCAGTTTTTGCCAGTTGTTTGACACAGATAACCAAGTTGTTTTGTACCAGTAAATGGCAACCAACCCTGTCTTTCTCATAGTCATGTGAGGTTTCCTTCTTATGGCATAAGCTCCATTTTTCCAACAGGAGATCATCTAGGCATTGTTTTTAGGTAGTACATTAACCACTAGATATTTGTAAATCTTGTTCCTAACTCTGTTCATTTTAAAAAAATAGGGACTAGCTAAAGCCAGTAGCCTATTAGAATGTTGCTGTCATTCTTAAGATTGGTGTATATTGGTCAGTAGAGTATCAATCTACCATCCCACCATCAAGATGTCTCCCTAGAGAAAGACCTTATACCAATCCAGCCCTTTTTTATTACTGGAAAATACATACCTATGTTGTTTCTACCTTCTAGTAACAGAGTGTGGTGAAGTATCTATTTGATAAACTGTCAATCTCTTCAGTACATCTGGCAGTATCTCTTGTATAAGCTGTGTTAGCTGTAAATTCCACGTTCTAATGATTCATCTACTTTAATGTTGTGTACACAACTACAGCCTGAGTAGTTTAACATTGGGGCTATCCTTAGAAATAGGTTATTTCCTGTTTTCTTGTATATGTATTGAAATTAAGTTCAAACCAGTTTTAATATTAAATATTTAATTAGTTCAGTGGTAATTCTTATTTGGACTAATAATTTAAACTAAACACTAGATTTTTAACTAACACTTAGTTACATTGCCTAGAATTAAACACATTCTGACATTACATATATTTAATAAAATTAGAAAACATGATAACTTATACTAAATGTATATAGTTTGTAACCCTGCAATGTATATAAACATATGGTGCATTTGGACTTATGCTTATAATGTAATAATCAGTAACTGTGTAATTAAATCTACATCTAATCATGTGGTAAATTAGTACTTGCGAGTAGAGTTGAAATTAAAGCTCTTTCAACAACTTGTATATTGTTGTAAAAATTTTAAATTTTAATTTCTTCTCATTTTCACTTTTTTTAGGTATTTGCTGGTTTTCTCTGGTTACCATGACTCCCTAACCTTTTCTACTACTGGCCTAGTCTAGCATAAAATTATGAAATCTAAATAGTTTAGCCAGAGTTATCTATTGTATATTCTATAAAATCAAAAATAATTGAATTTTTTGCAAAATATATATGAAGCTTAAAAATCCAAAAAATTTTAACAAATTAATTATTTTCTTTTCATTTTTGTAGGTCTTGGGAAATGGGCAAATAGTGAATTGCATGTCAAAAATGAGGAAAGACAACACAGGATTTGACTTGAAGCACTTTTTTATTGGATGTGAAGGCTTGCTGGGTATTATAACTAAAGTGGGTATACTTACTCCACCAAAACCACAAGCAACTACTGTAGCATTTCTTGGTAAGTGATTTGGTGAAACTAAGGTCTAGTTGCCTTGTTTGTGATTTCAGTTATGACTAGGCTCTGAAATTAGCACTCTTAACAAATGTTGACAAACCGGACAACTGACAGATAACCATTTTAACACTGTCAAATATTTCTATGGATCTTCTTGATATATGTATATATATCAAAATGTTACAATATCCATTTTTTAATTAAAAAATGATACTGTTTCTTTAACCTGCAAATGACTGATAGTTTCATGGATATTTTTATAATAACATATCAGAGGATATGAGGTTAATATATTATCTCCAGTGTTTACATCTTGCCATTACAGGAATGTCAGTTGCCATATTGGATTGAAAATTTGTCATAGTATTCCATAAGTTTGGAAACATCCTTGTACAGTATATTATAAATTTCACTTAAACAGTTTGATATTGTTACACAAGTCTAATTAAATCAGTAATGAACAGTCTTTGTATTGATATGAATAACTGGTTTATTAACCATTTTTACAAAATATTTTACTTTTCCAAAAAATAATGGACTCAGGCCTAACTTTGTAGTTCAGGTTGTAGATGCAAGTTGTTTCTGTGATACTGGTATCTTTATTTCATTGCCTCACTGAAGAAACTAAAAAAACTCCCTAAAACTTCAGTTACTGTGGTATGTATATATAAGTCAACCAAAACTTATTTCAAAGCCAAAAATTGAAAACTAATTATGTAAGATTTCACCAAATTATACTAATGCAAACAGTTTTTTTCAGGTTTTTACCAAATGACATGGAACATGTACAGCTTACATTAGATTTTTTAACAAGCAGTACTGAACACATCAGTTTCTTATGCCTGCATTTCAACTTGTTGAATTGTACCTATACAATATATATGCTATAATTGAATTTCACAGTTGTTTCAGGCTCATATTATAAACATGAAAAGAGTCATACTATGTTTTTGTTATTGATTATTTAATCTCAAGTATGCATACAGCTATTAGGGCACCTTAAATTCTCGTGCATCATTGGTAATTCTTGGACAAAATTACCTGGTGGCACACACCTCCTTTCCTAGTTGCCCCTAATTTAGCAGTGAAATATTAGAGACAAGGCAGCTAGTCAACACTACCTGTTGCTAACTCTAAAGCTGTTGTTTTACTAATGAAGTGGGATTAACTGTTACATTATAATGATCTCAGGACTAGAAGGATGAGCATATTTAGCATTGGAGATTTGAACTTGTAACCTGTAGATTGTGATTTGAGTGTCATAACCACTAGCCCATGCCAACTTCCTTACAATGTTACTCTGCTTGAAATTATGTTCTGCTGCTGTTTTATCAAAATATTTATTTTAACTTTAGCCTCATTATCCACCTGCTAAGTACACACTGATATGCATCAACTGTTGTTGAATTTAATCATTCCACGTATTCTGGTATAAGTTAAGGTTCATCTGTATTGGGTATAGGCCAAATAACGTATATATGTTGGGCACTATACTTATCCAAAAATCAAATGATTTAGAGAACAAATATAAGAAATGGAGACAGTTTTGACAAAAATATGCAATGACTAGTGTTGCAGCAAGAACATCCTTTAAAGCCACATTCTTCACTGACATGCCACTGTAGCTAAAGGTGAAAGCACCAAAAGATGTGGATGAAATGATCAAATTGGCAAAACGGTAAATGGAAGCTGATAGAGGGAGTATAACTGGGAAGTTCAAGAAAAAACATTTAAAAGTTAAAACTAGTGGTGGTGGCTGACCAGAAGCAGACATTCACCAAAGGTGACAAGAATTTAACAGACAAATAGTAGATGAGATACTATATGTGTTGTAAAATAGGCCATGTTGCAAAGGAGTACAATTACATGACTAATAAGCAACAAAAAAATATCAAATTAAAGCAGTTGGAGCTTTCTGCAAAGATAGTACCAGCAAGAAAAAAAAAAAAAAGAGATGCTGAAAGAAACAAAATAGAGACAATTCATCAGATTCACCACAAGAAGGAGGTGCTAGCTCCATGATGAAACAGTGCATGACTTATGGTCAGTTCAAGTTGGCAAATGGATCAAAACTGCCAGTAATGATTGGAACATGTGACAAATATTGAGATGTGCCAACAAATCATGGTGTACTAACTGGTAAAGACTATGTGGAGAACAAGAAAGTGCAGGTCCTATGAGATACTGGGTGCAGTAATGAAGTAGTGAGAGTCAGTCTTGTATATGATGACCAAATGAGAGGCAAAGTACATCTGTGTGTACTGATTGATGGAACACTGGGAAAGTTTTCCATAGCAAGAACAAAGGTGGACACTGTAGTACATGGGAAACCTTGAGGACATAATATGAAGGAACTCATCTACAACTTTTTGATTGAAAATATACCAGGGCAGTAGAAGTTTGGAGGAACTAAACAGAAAAAAGGTGGATGAAATTTCTACATTCACCACTAGGGCTAAAGAAAAGAAGATCAAGCGAGACATCAAGCCACTGCAAATGCCATATGGTGATGTCTTAAATGTAGGTCTGCAGGAACTGAAGGAAACACAGAATAAAGATCCTTCACTGTGGAAACTTTAGAACAGTGCCTGATAGGAAATTGAGTACAAGAGAAAGGGGAAAATGATTTGCAGAATAGAAAACTGGAAGGAAGTGCTGTTCCAGATCTATCAAGGCAGTTATACTACAGAAGTTAAAGAGAATAATGAACTATGGTGATGAAGCTGGCTCGCAGGTAGATTGTAGGAGAATACCTAGGAGCAAAGAAAACAGCAGACAGAATCACCAGCAACTTCCATTGCCTGGAATTCATCAGAGATGTGAGCAAATTCTGCTTGTCATGTGATATCTGCCAAAGGACAATACCTAGAAGAAAAGTAGTCAAGGTGTTGCTGGATGAATTGCCTCTCATAGACAAGCCATTGAGTAGATTAGCTGTGGTCTTGATCAGACCAGTAACATCTGTTTCTGACAAAGGCAACTGGTATGTGCTGACAGTAATTGAGTATACAACATTGTCCTAAAGCCATAATACTGCTGAATATGGAGACGAAGAGAGAAATATAAGCTCTCATGGAAGTGTTCTTCAGATTAGGCTTTCCAAAATAATTCCATCCTGTGTCAGACAATCAAGACAGGCTTCATTACCAGGGTTGAGACATCTTTTCTCTCTCAAAGACAATATATCATCAGTTTGGATATCTCTTTGTCGTGTACCTTGGTCAGGCTCAGCTGACTTCCATCCTGCACCAAGCTATTTAACAGGGAGTTTGACTCTTACCTCTCCTTTTCCCACTGAACTAATGGTTATTTATCTTTTGGGAATGTGGGCATCTCTCAAATTCCTGATATCTTTGGAACAAGAGCACAAGAGAACCTTTTCATGGTTTGTATGTGATCAATGGATCATGAACAGTGATTCCCTGGATTCCTAGTTTCCTTATTTAGGATCATTCTCTTCAATCTCAAGGGGTTTTGCAATTGGAACACTACTAATCTATGGGTTCCTCTACCTTCACTTTGTCCATCATTTCATGGATGCCTCCCTTTAAGGGTGGGGTGCATATTTCAGTGGTAAGAAATTCCAGGGTCTACATATGGATGATGAGGTTTTCCAGTCTAATGTTTTAGACCTTCTTAATGTTCAAAAGGTGATGTTTCATGTTCTTATCTTATTAAGGGAAAAGTCATGAGACTTCATTTCAATAACTCCATGATGGTGTCTTATATTTCCTGGCAAGTGGCACTTGTTCCAGGGCTCTCGGTTTTTGAACAGTGGGTTTTCTTTCTAGGTAATACTCCTATTGTATCACCTTACTAGCTTGCCATATTCCATGGAAGATGATTTTGGTGTCAGATCAATTATCTTTATTCAAATGATAACTGCATTGAGGATTTTCTGTTGAATTGGCTCAAATTTTTAAACACTGATTATTGATGTATTGGTCACTCATTGGAACAACCAAATACTGGGAGCTTGGTTTCTGGTACATTGCCATCAAACTATAGTAGCAGATATATTCTGTTGGGAAAGGATTATACCTCTAAGCCATCCCAGAGATTTGTATGTTACCCACAGTACTATGATTTGTTTTAACACATTGTTGGATCCTGTTGATAGCACCAGCTTGCTGACTAAAGTCCAGTTTGTGCTTCTGTGGTACCATTTGTGATCTGGCTTGCTGGCATGGATTTTGCATCTTCCACAATTGCCCCAGGTAAGGCAACTTTATTGACTACCTTTCAACACTTAAGACAAAAGTCTTTTGAGTTCCCAGTGCTCTCCAGCTTCCTCATGTCAATTTGTGTCCTTTGTCCTAAACAAGTGGGTTTTATTTACCTAACTGGTATACTAAGGTGGTATTGCATGCCCTTTCTTAATATATGTTTCAGGCCTTAGTTTCATGTTCCATGTATCACTTTTCCCTGAAGGTTGATTTTGGTTCCAGCTGACCTATAGATGTCACCAGTTTATGTGGTTTGCACTTATTGTATACTGGACACTTTATCATTCTACTTATGTACTCAGACTGGTTCTTTTGTTTTAAGTCACTGACAGCCAGGAATGAGATAAATGTTTTTTCACAGATTCATCTGATCACTGCTTCTCACTTCTTAAGTTTGATCAGATCTTGATTGATTAGCATTTTCAGTGATGATATTGAAGTGTTATGCTGTCCACACTAATGCCTTTAGAAGTGCTAGACTATAATTTTTTCTTTGCTGGGATTTTTAAGTTTCTTAGGATTTATCCCAGATTTCATTAACGAGGTGGTTACATACTAATCCCTATCACTTGTTATGGGCAAGGAGACTCTGCAACTCATGTCTTATCAGATTCATCACATTTCTCTGCCCTTAGCAGTCCAGTTGAATATTTCACTGGAGGAAATTATGTGGACTGATATTTGGGCTTTCCCCAATACTTTTATCTCACATTATTTGCGTAATCATCCTTTTAGGGTTTCGACTACTCCCTGTGGCTATCTTAACCACATTCAATAGATTATATAGAGGGGTGAGAATTTTTGTTGCACTTCTTGTCTCTTCTTTATCTTCCAGATTATATTTTCTCCTTATAATTCTGAATGCAGAATGGCCCTATCCTGGATCCTTGGTTGAGCACAATTTATTCTACATTTTTTCCATTATTCCAGAGACAAGAAGAATTTACCTTGCCTACTTAGTTTGAGAGTGATGATGTATATTCATAAATTCAGATCAGATGAGTTATGTTTCCTCAGGTTGAGTGCAGCATACAGGATCCCATCATTCCAATTTTGAGGGTGTTATCTTTTGAACTTCTTCAAGTTGAGGTGAATTTTTGTCAACTTTGTTGTTGCTTACTTTCTTGCCATGATTCTGGTGGCTTGGAACACATCACTCTATAGCTACAGGTTGAGATCCATTCACAAGTATATATTTATATTGTTGTTCAACTGCCCTAGCCACCAATGTGGAATATAAGGACCACAGCTCAGTGGAACCTTGGCTATCCGGTTGGGGCTTGACCAATAGTAATAATAGATCATGTAAAATTCCACCCACAGTACATGGATGAAAATCACACCTGTTCTGAATGTAGTGCAACTCCCCAACTAAAGTCCTATCTTTCAAAAAGTTACAAAACAGCAAATAATTTCTATAGGGAGTTCCAGTTTGGACAGTTTGTATGTGAGTCCTTTGTACCATACTTAATTGAATGCTTTTTCAATAGCTAGGAAGCATGTGACTGTGCACTGTTGTTTCATTGAATATGTGTTTGTTTGTTTTTTTTAATCTTATGAGAAACAATTTTGTACTTGCAGGAGTATTGATTTGGAGTTAAGGTAATTTATGAGTCTATTATTTACATTTTTATCAAGTAGTTTTGCAAGATTTCCTGTGCTTTTGAGAGCTTAGTTTTTGTAGTTATTTACTGTTTTTTTTCTTTATGGAAACTAAGAACTTCAACCTGTTTCCAAGTGGTTGGTATGAATTCTGTTTTTAGAGATAAGTTGTATAATGATGTGAAATGCTCTAGTAATCTCAGAGGACCTGACTTTAGTAATATGTTTTGAAGTTTCTCTTGTTCTTTTTCCAAAAATGTTATATTTTTTTGTACTTCTGCTATTGTAATGGGTTTTATAAGTTCTTTTGTTGTCTTTACATGTTTTGCTTCTGTTGTTGTGCTATTGCATTTTTTTGTAGTTAAATATTTCTGTGTGTTTTGATTGTTTTAGTATGGTGAGAGATTGAAGACACTCCAGAGTATATTTGTTGTTGTGGGAGATATTTGTTTTGTGGTTAGAAATATATATCTGCTATTTTAACTGCTTAGTTATTGCTGGGAAGTATATCTATTGTAATATTTTAAATTTTTTATGGCATTTATTGATGGTTTTTGTATAGTAGTAGTTTACCCCATTCTGGAGATTCCTTGTTTTGTCTGTCTATTCTTTCTATTCAGTATCCTGTCATTTTAAATGAATGATAGTTGTAGACCATTGTTTTGGTGATAAGCATATTTGTTGATGTGTTTGATCTCATAACACTTGGAAAGAAGGCCATCTTGGATAATAATAGGTAATAGAGTAAGAGTATTCACTGAAGTAAGTAAGATATTAATCAGAATTTGTATTATATGTGGTATCAGATGTTGTAGGGATTTTTGATTTTGTGGTTATTTGGTTTACTATTTTCTTGAGGGTAGTTGATAATTATGTTTTAAATTGCTATTGTGATTTCTGGGTCACCTTCATTGTTAATGCTTGTACATTGTCTACTGAATTTGTTTGTTGGTTGCTTGTGTTCTTCTCTGATTTGTAGTTGTGTTACCTCCAAGTATGTTATTATTTGTATTGTACTTGATTTGGCTTTCTGTGTCAGTGGTGTTGGTTGTAGTAGTCTTTTATAACAAATTGGTTTGTTGATCACTGGAATTTTTTGGTTCTTTTGAATTCAGCTCACTTCCAAAATTAGCTTCCTATTAAACTTACTTATATATGTTTGTTGTAGGCTGTTTAGATAGTGTTATAGCAAGAAGTAGACCTTTTTAAGGCATGCAATTTGGTGTTAATTTAGGGGTGTGTGAGGTAAGTTGGTGATATTAGGTTTTGTGAAATTTAATGAATAGTTTGTCCTTTCATTATTTCATTGTTCTAAATTTCCTAACTTTTTTTTAGAATTCAGATTTGCAAACATCTTTTTTAATGATTTGACAGTAATGATTGAAATTGTTCACTGAACAAATTCTTGCTAGATCAGCTTACTGTTTGAGTTAATGCAGTTTAATTGTTTGAGACTTTTATATTTCGAATTAATTATTCACTTCAGTAGATTCCTCATTACTTCATAATTTACCCCACTGATCCTCCTTCTATAGAATTTACCTACGTAATAGTACTTGAGGGAGTTAGCTTAAATCAGAAACTGTTAGATGTGTAATCATGAGAAGTTACTAAAGTTGAGTATGAATAGCCCCTGTTTTATGTCACCTGCACAAGGCTCATTTATTATTTGTGGAATGTATAAAGCCCCAGTAAGATATGCTGAATCAGATTACTGTTTGCTCCAATAATTCCCACAATAATGCAAGTTAGTTACATATGTAATATTGTATGTGAGAGTAATGACTATCTTGAACTGATTTTAGTTGTTTTTTCATTCTCTCAGCTTCAGCATGAAGTCCATTTTTTGTGTACATACCTATGTGTGTTTTTGTGTGGGGACAAATTCTTCCAGAGCATATGTACCTTCTCTCATACTTACAGCTATTACTCAACTGCCAGAGTTTCCTTTTTTACCCTTCTAAACATTGGTCTGATTTTTTCTGGCTTGCTTCAGTCTTTTATGCTTTATTTAATTGCTCTTGTTGATATTTGCTTCGCGACATTCTCCACATTCGTCAATACATCCATTATCCTGGCACTGTATATATAAGCACCTCATTCAGATAATGTTATCACTTTTTCTAGTGATGATTTGATCACTAACAGGTTTCTCAGTGCTGTGATTGTTTAGAGATATTTTGAGCATTCTCTATGTTACCTAGTTGATTTTTAGAAGAAAAAAAAGATTCAATTAGCAAACTAATCAACTGTATGAATTCCCAAACTATTATTTATAGCACAGAAGCAAATCAGGTGTCTCTTATTCCCCTTTTTATATCTTGTGTCACACAACAATTGGTAGAGAAGAGTCAGTTTTTGTTCAAACTATCAGTAATCGTATTAGTAGTGAGATGGAGACATAATTTGTGCCTTGGTATTCCTCTAGGGGGCACTGAGGCTGTAGTTGAGGGTGATCTTCAACATTCTATAGAGAATTTTAATTCTCTTTCTCTTGTGTCTTATTTTATTCTGTTGGCCTTTCAGTCCTCCTGTGGAGCAGTAATAAGTTTCTGGACTTGCAACACTGGAATCTGGGGTTTGATTCCTTATAGTAGACAAAGCAACTAGTCTCATGTTGCTTTGCTTTAACAAAAGAAACCTTACAAAATGTTTTCCAAGTAGTTTAATAAACACAGCCTTTAAATTGAATAAAAAGAAGACCACTTTTGGATAAGTTACTTTTAAGTTTGCAATTTACTTGATGGTTGAAAGATGTGGGAGTGAGTATGTAGTTTTATCTTCATCCACAGGTATTGTGATTCATGCAGGGTGGTTTACTTCTCAGTTATATGAAGGGACAGTTATGTCTTATCTCTCACAATTGTCCAAACTTTGTGATTTAGCCTATCACTGCTAGGAGGAAGCACATTCTGATTCTCAAATAATACATATATTCCTGAAATTTAGATGTTCTAAAGTAGAGTTTGTAGTTAACCAGAATAGATCAATGTCCTCTGGTGGGATAGGGTAAGTCTATGGACTTACAACTCTAAAATTACATGCTTTGTTTTCCTTACATTACACTTTGTTGAAAGAATCTCAGGATCACTGATTTCCTTGATGACAAACTGGAACCAGAGTTAGCATGCAATTTGGTTCAGTTATTGGTTTCTATAGTCATCCATGTAATTGTTGACATCTTAAATTTCATCATCTCATACAGAGGGTACTAATTCCAACCCATTCAAGGATTCCGACTCCCGACCTCAGCGCTTTGTTACATTGACACCCAGAATATATTGTGTCTATGTCCATGGCTGCTCAGTTGGAGTGTGGGTGTACAAGTTCAATGTAGTTGGCTCTTATCTGCACATTTCTATAGCTGTGGTTTCCCAACACTATTGACAATTTGTAGTTCAGACTACCATTAGCTCCAAATGGGATCTTCAAAATTGTAAGATTTTTTCTCTCATTACCTCCATTCCACATTACTGTGCATACATCATTTTTTAAATGACTTACTACTGCTGGCACCATCATTTCAGTTGTCATATCAAAACACCTCTATTGTACTTTTAGAAACAACCAAGGCAGGCTTCATTCTCAGAGCTGATACAAACTGTTCTTGCTCTAATTCAGTATGTCATCAGTCTGGGTATTTCTTTCATCATATGTCTTAGTTGGGCTCAGCTGCCTCTCATCAAGCTCCATGCTGTGGAATAAGAAGCCTAACTCTTACTCACTTCTTATCCCACTGCATGGATAGTTCATCTTGGTGGGTTGGCTTCTCATTGGCACACCGAACTACTGGCAATTTGACCTGCAGTACTTTAATTTCTTACTTTGGCAGTGGATGCATTCTGTCAGAATGAGATTACAACTCTAGGCCTTCTCTCCAATTCATATTTTACCCAAGGTACTAACTATGATTTGTTCCAAACCACTATTAGGTTCTGTTGTTGATAGCTTTGAATTGTCAGCTGTGCTCTTGTTTCTGCTTCTGCATTACCTTCAGGAGTGTCCACTTCTTCCTAAGCCATATGTGTGGGTGCTGCCTCGATTTGACATGGTACACTCGGCTCAGGCTTTAAGCATAGAGATTATACAGTCTTTTTCACATCATTGGGAATAATTTCTAAGGTTGCCATGCATCTATCTTAGTCCCACAATGGACATTTATCCACAGAAATAACTTGCATAGTTTCAAGAGTGTATTGAGAGGAGCTTTAATCCACTTCAGTCAGTAGTGCCAACCATAACTTTTTTTTAATCTGGATCTTTCACATGAATTTTTGCATTTTCCATAAGTGCCCTCTATTTTATACTTGTGATAAAATATTCTTTGAGTCCAGATTCCTCAAGTCACAAATGACCATTACAGTTACCTAGGTTGTATATTAATGTCACATTATGTGCTCTTTCTGAAAATATATTTGTGACCTGATTTTTATATACCATATATCACATTTACCTGAAAGTTTCTTTTTCATTTCTAATGAGCTACAGACATTGCAGGTCAGAGTAGTTTGTGCTGTTTGTTTCCAGACCACTTTATCATTCTACCTGTGTCCTCAGACTAGTTCTTGTTACTCAGAACACTATAAGACAGGGAATTGGATAAATACTTTTCACCATTTCTCACTTCTGTGATTGTTCAAATTTCAATCATTGTCATGTGTAGTGAAGGGCCTTGAAGATTTTTTTGTTTACACTAATGCATTTAGAGATGCTAGACAATGATTAGTATCTTAATCTGAGGGTTTTTGCTTATCCCCTATAGCTATCTTAACAACATCCAGTAGATTATACGGAGGGGTGAGTATTTTTATTGCTACCTTTCAGGATCCCTTAGTTTTTTTTGACAAGATCCCACCCTGGGCATATTTCCTGGGCATGGAATTGATATAGTAGCCATTGTAATGGTTTCCTCAAATGTTCTTCTACTAGTTGGATGACTCCACCCCTTGGTTTTGTATTCACTGGGGCCCCTGACATTCACTAGCTACTATTTTTTCAGTATTTATGTTGCTTTCCACTAAATATTCTTTGATACTTATTTTGATACATTCAGCTATACCAGAAGTATATGTTGTGTGTCCTAAATACCTCAATCCAGGTTCCACAAGTAATGCCAAATGCTCCTGTGTAAATTTTATATTATTATATTTGCCACTTTATTTTTTTTCTATTGCTCCAGAGTTTTGTCTTTTCACCAATTGATGATTAAGCTTTGAGGACATACTTGATCTAAATCTTTCCTTTTTAATATAGCTCTATTTTAGCTCTATGTTTTTCCCATTGTACTTTATTCCTGTCTTCAATTTTCAAATTATCCTACTTTATAATTAGTACTACATCTATAATTGCACATGCAGTTGTTGAAGTTTCTCTGTCAGACATTTCTGTCCTGTCACAAACATTTACAAACACTGTGTGGCAGTCTGATTTTTGATGTACTTTTGCCGTTTGATGATGAAAGTCTTTGTTCCTCACCAGTTTCCACAGCTCTCTGCAAATGGCACAAGGGAAACATAATCATTCTTAGTGCCAGTTTCAGGAAGAGTTTCATTATCACATGGTTTATTATCATCACATTTTGTTTTGGTTGTATTATCTGTGTTTTGTCTGGCATATTTGTCACTTTATACAGAGAGAAATAATGCTCTAGATTTCCTTTTTTTCCTTTCATGGAGTTTTTTTTAGTAGTAGAGGTGTTGACTGAGCCTAGAATCATGTTTCTGTCATTTCTGTGATCTAAGAGAAAAGCCTGTTCTCTCTTTGGTAGTTTGTTGTCTTTAGCATAATCATACAAAGAAAAATCTGAACACATACAGGAACAAATGTTGAAAACATCTTTTGCTGTTTGTTCTTGAAATTCTTTGGTTTTGATTGTGTAATGTCACTTTGCCTGCTTTTCATTGGTTTCATAAGTGTCTTGTATTTATTGTAATACTTTCTAATCTTTTGCAAAATCCAGTCATGACTCACAACAGGCATTGAAGCTTTGCCCACATCTTCTCAGCATTTTGAGTAACTGTATCTGATATTTCTTGAACAGAAGATTCTTTTGCATCCGTCTTGCCTTTATGTTGAAACAAACTAAGAGGTAATATTGCATCATAACTTGATAGGTTGGTAGCATTTGACAATATAACACTTTAGGTGCACTAAAAATTATAACAAGTTATTTGATCCATGTTTTACTTCCTGAGCCATAGTGTCAGAACTACAATATTAATCCACAAACTTAGTGACACTGTCACATTAGTACAAGATATTTAGTGTCACTTCAAATTAAAGTATTCAATCACTATTCAGTTAATTCAGTCACTGTTATTTGAAATCAAAATCACATTTAGTAACATAGAGCACTACTATAGCATTAAATAAGAACCTGAATAAACAGTGTTATGAACTAACTGAAATAATGGACTGAATTAATTTGTATTTGAGTGCTAAAAATGCTGAAAAAAAAGAAAAGGCAATCTTGGTAACTATCAGTTCATTATATTGCTTGAAGCTTTTATTTCTCTAAGATGTGAAAATAACCACTCCTGAAGCAGGATTCAAGAAATACCAATACCTAGTTTATATCAACCAAATGCAGTGAAATAAAGAAGTATTCCATTAGAACATTTACCCATATGATTTCTATGGGAAATTTGTATAATAAAATGTTATGGTATTAAAGAGTTTTGGAGCACTATAGAATAATTTTCTATTTCATCAATATAATATTTTACAGAATTACTAGGTACCACATGAAACAACTTTTCCACATTATTGGAAATTAAATTACTGAGTTTGATTCTGGAGCATCTTTCTTAGATATGTGTACACACTTGTAAAAACTATACCTTTTATGGTGAAAACTTAATTATGAAGCAGTTATGTTGCTCTTTTTTCTATTACTTAGAGTGTATTAATAACAAAAGATTGTTGAATTCATTTTTTTGTATATATATTTGATCCTAACCTGAAAGAAAAGCCATTTACCACAGTTAATATTAACTTCTGATTAAACAAGTTACATTGTAAAATTATTAAGAGTAACAAAATTAAAATTTTCTAGTGAAAATATTGTTGTCTTACTACATTAAAAAAAAAAAGTGCACAAAGTATAGAGGAAGTTGGAACATTTCTTCTTTCCATTTCAGTGCTTATTGCCAATAGACTCACATTAGCACAATTTGGAGCTGTATTTACATCTGGAGGAATAATAAAAATAGCCCTACTCCACCTGCCCATACCTACAGAATTTCATATTTTCATACTTTTCTCCTTAAATATTAATGTATCCAAACACGAGGCAAGATATAATTGGTGCATGTTTGTTTTTTTATCCACAGTTAACGTATATTTTGTATTATTATTCTGACAAAAAGAGTAAAAACATTACATATGCACATTCATATATACAGTTACGACAGAAATTGTTCGTACCTCTGCATTCCGTGTAGCTTTTTGCTCATAACTTAAAAAGTATCACAATTAGGCTAATAGACGTATGGTATATTGTAAATATTATACTAACATACATCTATATACATTTTTATGGAAATTAAACAACAAATAAACTGTTTATAAACAAATAACCAAAAATAGGAGCAGCAGATAGTGCTCGTACATTTCAGAACGTGTGAAAAAACTAATATTTCCATAAAAAAATTGTTTAGTTTGGCGAATAAACTACGTTATACCATTCCAGAACTAGACACTGGGTTCATAATTATTGTAATTTAGCCAGCAAAAAATGTACTTCTGGCAATTTAGTGCTGTCTCCATCATCATTATGTGGTTAGTCATCGTGGCAAACAGGAAATGACTGTCCAGTGACTCAAAAAAGTGAATTATTGTAAAATACAAGTCACTTTCTGGTATTGCTACACAACTTAATATGCCAAAATCTACTGTTCAAATCATAATTGCCAAGTTTAAGCTTACAGGGTCAACTGCTAACCTCCCTTATTCCGGATGCCCCACCAAAATTCCAGAGGGAACCAAGAGGAAGGTTTTCAAAGAAGTTAGTAGGAACCCTCATTTAACACGTCGTGACATACAGAAACTGGTAAGGGAAACTGGGGTTGAAGTAAGCACCTCTACAGTTATGAACATCTTGCGCTCTTCTGTGTTTAAAGCATGTCATCCTTGTAGAACTCCATATTTAAAGCCTGTTCATTTAGAAGCATGATCGAGGTATGCAAGAAAGCAGGTAGATAAGCCCTTTACCTATTGGAAGAGTATTCTTTTGTCAGATGGGACTAAAATCAAGCTTTTTGACCACAGTGATGTTCGCAATATTTTCTGTAAGAAGAGGGAACGAAATCTTCCAAAGAACACCGTCCCTACAGTTAAACACGGAGGCGGCTCGATCATGCTGTGGGGGTTCCTTCAGCTCTTCTGGTGTAGGCAGCCTTCACCGCATCAACGGAATCATGAAAAAAGAAGAATATGTTGATATATTAGGCACTTATATCAAGAATGATGCTCGGAACTTGCGGCTTGGGCGTTGTTGGATCTTCCAGCACGATAATGACCCTAAACACACATTGAAATATATGCAATCCTTCTTGCAGAGGAACCATATAAGCTTTCTGGAGTGGCCATCGCTGTCACCCGATCTCAACCCAATTGAAAACGTTTGGCATGAGTTGAAGACCAGGGTTCATCAGCTTCATCCGAGAAACTTGCAAGAGTTGAAGGCATTCTGTAAAGAAGAATGGAAAAAAATACCAGTCGAGTACTGTCAAATGATCATGGAGAGATTGTGCCAAGTAACTCACCTGAAAGGCTACACAACTGACCATTAAAGCAGATGCATGAACACTTTCTGCCCCTCCTATGTTTGGTTATTTGTTTATAAACAGTTTATTTGTTGTTCAGTTTACATAAAAATTTATTTAGATGTGTGTTAGTATAATATTTATAATATACTGTACTTTAATTATCCTAATCGTAATATTTTTTATGTTATGAGGAAAAAACTACTCATGAGGCTGGGGTTCACACAATTTCTGTCGTAACTGTACATAGTCCCAGTTCTTACTGATAAAGTAATAGTTACACATATTGTGGTTTGTTTTCAGCATCACTCTTGTTATTCTCACATTGCCAATTTACTGTATTTTTAGGCTGTTATTCATTTGAAAAAGTTCTTGAGACTTACAGAAAGGCTCGTCAAAACCTTGGAGAAATAATTTCTTCATTTGAAATGATGGATCATCAAGCTATGGAAGTTGTGGAGCAGAATCTTAATATGAAAAATCCTGTTTCTGTTTTCCCTTTTTATGTGTTAATTGAAACATCAGGTAAATGTTTCATTTTATTAACTATATTTTATCTGATTGTTTAGCATAATATATATATGCAGTTCATTTTTTCATCTTGAAAATCAGAATAAGATATACCAAGATATATACATAAACTTCTAACCTAAGCCTGTTGACATAGATTAAAGGCAATAGTAACATCTAATTCATGTTTGGTTTTGCATTAAAAATGCAAACCTTAGCATATGATGAAGGTATGGTAAAAGTAATTACTTATTGAAAATATTGTATAATAGCAGGTAGCTAACTTTGCTACTGAGTTTCACAGATTATTTCTCTGTTTGCATATAATGTGTGTTGAAGACATTGAACAATAACAATGAAAAATATTATTCTCTTCTTCCTAGAACAAACAACTTGTACCTCACACACTGTCTAAAAGTTTTTTATGCATGCTCCATATCTTATGATACTTCATGAATTTTTAGTTCTGATTGATACAAACATTTCTCCAATTGCCTCCAATATCACTTTTCAAGTGAAATGTTCAGTCTTGCTGTCTCTGTTTACACACTCTCATTCCTTTTTGAACATGGCCTTTGAACATTTACCCATTGCAAAAGGGTTAACAGTAACCTGGGTGGAGGTATTTTTAATTTTTTGGTAATAAATTTTCCACAGTCAAGAAATTACACTAATTCCAATTGTCATCCAGTTAATCAACCCAATTCTGATTATCTGTAAAACAGTGCATAATATATAATATAATGTAATGGACCTGGAAAAACGGGAATAACAATGCAATTATCATGTTTGACACATTTTCCACAAGTATAGCATTACGTATGTTCACCAGGCCTAGTAAAAAAGGCTAGTTGTTATTATTCCTGGTGTTAAAAGAGGAGAGGTACCTAACACCCACTGCTATTTATGCCAGTCAGATTTTCTGATGCAGAGGGTGTGTGTGTATTTTCTGATAGAAAAGCCACATCAGGCTATTTGTTGAGTCCACTGAGGCAAAGAGAGGAGTTGGCAAGATAAAGACAATCAAGACCAGTTTGAACTTTTTTCTGTAAGCTGACAAGGTCACTGATCAACGTCTGGTCATCCCTACACTTTCCTTCAATAAATATCTTTGATCCAATAACAGCAATTCATCTATGGAACTCAGTATCACTTTGCACAGGAAAACCATATGCTGGTAGTGTGTAAATTGAGAAGCAATTGTGTAGGAGAGTGATAAAGAAGGGGACAAAGGAGAAATGCAAGAAATGGATGTTGGGATCATTGGACACTGACACTTGTGCATACTATATTTTCTTTCCTTATTTATTTTGATTAGTAAAGGATGTTAACTTAAGTTTAACTTATCATCACCTATTTTACAGCTATTTGCATGTTTTTCACATCTTGCTAGTTTAAGGATTTTGCTTGTTACAAATTCAAATTCTTGAACGACTGATTAACAGCTTCCAGAATATGGAAGAAATGATTGCTATAAAATTAGTGGTAATGTATATTCTATGATTTTTTCATCTTTCCATCAAATGTATTTGGCATTTTATTAACAAATGTGTGTCAGCTAAGATGGTAATGGGTTATAGATTACACTGACAGTGATGCGAAGATTCTCTTTCATTATTTGTTTTGATTATTAAAGAACACTACTTAAAGGGAAACAAAAAGTTACTATTATACTATGCTCTATTGTTAGAATATTGCTGAGATGAATGGTGTACTTCTCTGTCACGAAATGGTTCCTGACTTCTTCTAACTGCATCTTGGGGAACCTAGTTTGATATGCTTTCGTATTTCAGGTTTGTTCCTGGTTTCTTCTTACTGGATCTTTGTTCATAACTTGGTGAACAAGTGTATCTCTTTCTTGTTGTGACTTGTATCACAGTATTTCAGACTTTCTCCACGATAAGTCAGTTCTCCATTTGACATAATGATTTGTGATACCTATTATCACTTTATAATGAAGTAAAGAGTGCATTGATCTTCTACAAAATTCCTGCATATTTGTATAAAAACAACTGTTTTGTATGAAGGACTTGAGATTCCTTTGGTCACATAACAATTCAGTTAATGGTGTATGTTTGTATTTCCCAGCAGAAATTTTTATTTTACTGAAATATCACAATGATTCTCCACAAGGAAGACTTGCTTTTAAATTCTGGGTTAAATTTTAGAAGTTTCTTTGGTAGTAGTGTACAAATTTAAGGTACATTATCAAAACAGAAAGAAGTACCATTTCTTCATTCAGGAAAAAAGCATTATAAAATAAGGTCCTGTTTTGTTTTTATTTTGCAGACATTAGACTTGTGTATATATGTAATTAAAAATAAGGAAGAATAGCATGGTTTTATAAAGCGTATCCAAATTTTAGTAGTTAACTGTAATATTATGTAGAACATGAATAATAAGAAAAGAATCATTGCAGCTGTAAAACAGATATGTATAACTTAGGCACATACCAGAAGGTGAGTAATTAAGCAGTTTGCCTTAGATTTTAAGGTACTGGTAGAAGTAATACCCAACTTGTGTTTGGAATACACTATCTATCCAATTTAACTTCACTTTTGCAGGCTTCACATCCTACATCTTTACCACGTTTTGCTGTTTTAAAGATGCGAGAAGGTGGCTGCTCACAAGAAAAATATATTGAGTTAGGAGATAGAAAAAATTAGAATATAATACATCAATGGGGAAGACTTTAAAACTATCCTAGAAGTTGGCATTCCAGAACTCACAATGATATTTGTACATAAATAACAGAATGTTAAAGTATTACTATACTAAGCCCAACCTAAATTGTTAGTATAGCTTCCATTCTATATCCACCCATGCTACTATCAGGATCTTCAAAGATTCTACAAGACTTACATAGTTGCAGATGTTATTTGGGAAAGTGATTCATCTATACAAGATACAATACAAATAAGTATTTCCAATAATTCCCCTACAAAAATTACAAACTATTCCTTATTGTGTTTATTATGGTTTAATTTATACTACAATTTTTCAGTTCACATATATATTTTGTATACTTATTACAAAATAGTTTAAAACATTTAATTAGAGTTATCTTATTAAATCTTAAATTAATTAAACATCAGTTAACTCACCAGTATATTAATATTGGAAATTAGGAACTATGTGTTGTTATAAATTCTACGATACCTGAGTAGCTGTAAATATATGATGTCTGTATAGCATTAATTGGTGTATCACTGTTTGGGGATGGAAGTCTAAACATTTGAAATGTAAAATCATTTCTTTTATCATAAATATTAATATTACAATGGTTATTAATTATCTTAATATCTAAATGTAAATAATGTATTTCAGTATTTAATATAGAGGTCTCTCTGATTTGTAGAACTGTAGGATAAATATTTCTGAAATAATTAAATCATCAGTATCTCTATAAGTTAAATAAATTCATTCTAGCTTTGAAAAATTACTCATAAATTTATTTTCATAATTGTAAAGATATAAATTAACAACACTGCTTGAACAGTTAGCTTCCATTGGCAAACATACCGAAGGTTTATAAGTGTGTTTAGTTTAAGTCTCATAATGTTATATAGTTTTATATATATGTATTTTATTTTTTATTATATTGACCTTCCAGTCATTTCTAGTTAACATTACATAACCTGCATTGATGTGATGCACATGCACTCATGTTACTCAATGCAATAATATAAAACTGACCTTTAGTCTTTCCTGTCTTGGCTATGATTTAGTTGACTAGTATTTTGTAATATAGTGTCAAATTTCGATTATTATACATTATATATGTATTTAGATTATTACTATTTAGAGATAAATTATTAAACTTTTTTTTTCTTAAAATATAGAAGAATAAATGAAGTAAAGCAAACAGTTATCTCTTTCTGCTATGACCTTTGAACTTGGTTGCTACTGGACATAGGTTGCTAAGCCTTTTAAATTTTGCACATTGAATAGTCAAAAAATCATGAGTAACAATAATGATAACATAGAATTCCACTATAAATTATTAAGTTTAGTAACTGTGCTGTGTTTAGGTTTAAAAAAAATATGAAACTTCAAGCAGACTAAAGATACAACCCACCTTCTTAAAATTTTGGTTTGAAAGAATGCGATAGCCTTTTCACAGATTAAAATGGCTGATAAAACCACTAGTGAGACATTATAAGTTGTTGATTAGTTATTCACATGTCATATATTGTAATAAGAGTATATAAGAGACCACTTCTAAAAAATGGAAAGAGGTGAATGAGATCACCACGTTTAACTCAGTACATGAACCATATCTCAGCAAAATAAAAAGATTGAGGTTCTTATTTTATGTTCTAGCTTGTTGATGTTGGTAATTTGAGTTCCTGATTTGTACAAATCCATAAACTTAGTATTTTGACATCACAAACATCTAGTTTTAAAAAGTACTTCATTCAACATGTACTATATGACTTACTACGAGGGCTGTTCAAAAAATATGCGGACTGTTTGAATTCTGCAGCTCCAGTTGGTTCCAGGGGAATCTGCTTGGTGTCGCTAAGTTCGCACAGATCAGCTGATTACGACACCATTTCCCGATTGCAGATATCTTCATTTGTGTATTAGCTACGTGGTTTTAAGTGAAGTGCGATTTTTTCGTTTGGCGGATTTCAGAATGAATGACCTGAAGGAGCAACGACTTGCTGTGAAATTTTGTGTTAAACTTGGAAAATCTGCGACTGAAACTTTTGCTATGCTTAACACGGCTTACGGTGATGTTGCTATGAAGCGTACGGCATGTTTCAAGTGGCATGAACGTTTTTTAGGATGGTTGACAGTCCATTGAAGATGATGAGCATCCTGGACATCTTTCCACGTCAACTGATGACCCACACGTCGACAAAATCAACACCCTGGTGCGGGCAAATCAACGTCTGACTGTCAGGGAGCTTGCTGAAGAGTGTGGGATATCAGTTGGATCTTGTTACGAGATTTTGACCGAAAAATTGAAGATGCACCGCGTTGCTGCGAAATACAGCCCTCAGAACTCGTGAGTTTTTGGCCAAACACTCGATCACTGTTCTTCCCCACCCCCCTACTCACATGACCTTGCTCCTTGCGATTTTTTCTTGTTCCCCAAACTCAAAAGACCCTTGAAAGGAAGAAGATTTGAGACGATTCCTGAGATTAAGGCAAATGCGACGAAGGAGCTGGAGGACATTACAAAAGAAGCTTACCAGGACTGTTTCAACAAGTGGAAAAACCATTGGGATAAGTGTGTGCATTGGGGAGGAGAGTACTTTGAAGAGGTCCCAGACCTGTAACTTCTAAATAAAGTACATTTTGTTTTATGACGTCAGTCCGCGTATTTTTTGAACAGACCTCGTAAAATCTATATTTAGGTGTGTTCTTTTAGTATTTACTTTTAAATTAAGAAATTAACTCAAATATAATATTAAAGTTTGAATTATAATTGCAATTTGATTCCAAATGTATTGGCATAAATTCAATAGTAGATCAATAACATTTTCAATACATGTCATGAAATGTGATGACATGGTTTTTGACTTGTGACCCCCTGTGCCTTCTCTGATACAGAAGTGTCTTCAAACTCAGTCATGTGGTATGTTAATTCCTATTTTTTCTGTTAAATTCAAAAACTTACTTTATATTAAACAACTTTTAGAGACGTAAGCCACATCTTTTTTACTGCTGGCAGCCACGGAACCTAACCATAACTATTTATTTCTACCAGACTTAAGCCAGATCTTTTTTACTGCTGGTAGCCACAGTGGAACTGACCATAACTATTTAGTTCTACTGGAACTTGAACTGCCTCTGTTGATTCCACAGCTTCAGTTATGGGGTTATAGCTAAATGTTTTGTTGTTCAAACTTCACTGTGGTTTTTTCCTTCCATGCTTTTTAAATTGCATTTCCTTTCATATGATAGACTCACTTTTGTCTTCCCAAAAATGAAAAAAACTTTTGGCACAAATGTTTTTTAAAGATCTGGAAACTTACTACTTGGTAAATAACCAATGTCAAGAAAAAACAACCAATTGATTACCATGTCATTTGTTTGTAGAATATCCAGTAACCCTCATTGATCTTGGGTAAATCAAATAAATTAATAACTTAAAGTTTATCATGATTGCATTTAGAAACAATTCAGTGACCAACCACTTTATTTTATTTATGTACAGTGTGTGAATATGATAAACATAAAAATAATTTTCAATAAATAAGGATTTGAGTCATGAGAATATTTTGCAATCCTTTACCATATTCTCTAAACTTAACTAATCTTACCTGATTTGATGAATATAATAAAAATCATCATGTTTACAATTATTGCAACTTAAAAAACACAGTAAGTAAATAATTAAAAACAATTTTATTTACTTGTTTGTTTTTAAGACAGTTTAGTCGTAATTTTATTTTTGTTTTATAGGCAATTAACATTGTAATTATATTTGAGTAGATTTATATAATTAGCTTACATTCACTCAGCTTTACTTCAGCTTTATTACCTTGGTTTTGAAGATAAATATATTTTGTAATTTTTTATTGCTATTAAACCCCTAATCCCCCATTGGTACAGCAGTGTGTCTGTGGACTTACAATATTAGAAACTAGGTTTCAATACCCATGGTGGTCAGAGCACAGACAGGCCTTTGTGTAGTTTTTTGCTTAACAGTAAACAAGCAATTAGTCCCTTAGTGGCTCAGCATAAGCCAAAATTTCTTAGTTCCTTTGTCAAAAGCTTCTTTAGTGTATGAAGTGAAACAGTATTAACCACAATTAATTTTTTTTATGCTTTTTAAAAATAAATTTATTAAAATTTACTGCTTGTTACAATAAGCAGCAGATTAAGGAAATGTTTTGTAGAGGATGAAGAGAACATGAACACTATAGAAAAAAGAACTTGATACTTGCAAAATGGAAAATAGCAATAATCTTTATTTGAATACAAAGACCAAAATGCACTAGGATCTCGTTGTCATGTCATCTTGTATACATATGTACAAACTTGTTATGTTCTGAAACTTGGATGGTAAGAGAACAGCTGAAAATATTCTGTCGCTTCTTGATGAAAGACATTTCAGTCTGACCAAATCCCTAGTACAGTACCGTGTTTCTCTGATAATAAGACCTACCCATAAAATAAGACCTAGTGTGATTTTTGGGGATAGTTTTAATATAAGCCCTACCCTTAAAATAAGCCCTAGTTAAGAGTGGCAGGAAGAGGAAAGAAATAAAAAAAAAATTAATTTATTAATTAGTTTAATAGTTAGTTAATTAGTTTGTTTAAGTATTAATCAGTTAGTTTAATAGTTTAATGCTCATGCTTAACATGAGAGAGTAGGTGCTTAAATTCTACAAGAAATTGAGTTAAGTGAAAACTCAGCAGGAATTTTAAAAACAGATGATTTGCAAGACATTCCAGAAGATGATGATATGATTGTTTTTGAATAAATTCCTGTTAATGAGTTTCTGAATGTTTTTCGTAATTTCTATTTATTTAGAGGTCTTATAATTTTTACTTTGTAACTTCATTTTTTTAATATATCAAAATAAGACATCCCCCCGAAAATAAGCCCTAGTGTCATATTTTGGAGTGAAAATTAATATAAGCCCTGTCTTATTTTCGGACAAACACGGTATTATACAATCATAGGTTATGTGTTATCATTAACTTCTGATCAAAGCAAGCTCTACCTACAAAGATGTAACTTAGTGATGTTGAGAAAACCCACTTGTAGAGAAAAATATATATGTAAAAACGGCTCGTTTGGGTTGAGAAAATTGTTTATGTAAAGGAGCAAACAACATTTCAACCTTCTTCGGTCATCGTCAGGTTCAGGTTGTTTGCTCCTCCATGTAAACAATTTTCTCAACCCAAACGAGCTGTTTTTACATGTAAAGATGTAACTTAGGGATAGTTATAATTAAGTTGATACACAAGTTTTGCTTATAAAGACTAGAAATTAGTAATTCAATGGTTAAGTATACCTAACTACAGGAGTTTAATGATTGAGGACAAACCCAGTTTATACTAAGCTAATAATGCACAACAATCCTTGTAATAAAATGTATATTAAACAATTTAACAACTATAGTTAATTGAACTAAATCAAAGGAACAAATGTAATAGTTACTTTAGCAATAATACTTTCAGAAAAATAAATAAATGTATATTTGTGTGTTTTATACTACCAGGTTCTAGAGGTGATCATGATGAGGAGAAGTTGATCTCTTATTTGGAGTCTTCAATGGAGAAAGGCATAATATGTGATGGCACAGTTGTCAGTGAAACTTCTCATATTAAAGTATGTTTATTTTATTATATGTTCATTGTTAGAGAAAAACATCAATCAGATAAATAAATATTGTTGATAAACAAGAAATTGGTTGCAAATAAAGTTTCTTTAAAGGTGTTTAAATGATCTGTTTATCATAAGTTTTAAGACTTTTTTGCTGTTATGACTTGTCATATACTTCTGTATACGTTTATATTTTCAACTATTAAGTAATTATTTCTTTTAATTTAATTAAAAAGTTGTGTAAATTCACATGCTCTTACTCATGTGATACTAAAAAATGCTTTAAATCACATTAAATGCATAGGCAAAATTATTCAATATTTTCAATAAATCTGGATTTGTATGAAATCTTGAGTGCTGCATGAAGTACCTTATTCTGTTTTTGAATGAACATAATGAGATTCTTGTACTGGTTGGTTTCAAATTTACTTTTCATTACTTTATATAAAATATTTTGTTTTTCAGTTATTTGTGGATACAGTAATTTAAAGTGGTTCTGTTGTGGCTACTAACAAAGAAAAATTTACATATTTCCAAGTGTTTAACAAAAACATTTTTGTTTGTGGCCAATTTATAGGTACTGGATGCTCTGTCAAATATTTCATCTTCTATTTCATTGTCTCCTCAGTGATGTCGAGAAAACCCACTTGTAGAGAAATATATATGCAAAAAGCGGCTCGTTTGGGTTGAGAAAATATTTTACATAGAAGAGCGAACAACGTTTAGAACTTCTTGGTCATCATCAGGTTCACAAAAAAAACAAAAACCTGGCGATGACCGAAAAGGTCAAGCGTTGTGTAAAATATTTCTCAACCCAAAATTTCTTTCATATATGTTTCCTGTTCCTAATACATTTCCTCCTCCATTGGATTTTATTTCTTGCCAATTCTTGCTAGCTTTGTCTTCCTCATTTTGCAGTCATTACTTATTGAAGCCTGAGTGCTGTTCTTTAAGCCCTTACCCATTCTCTCTTCAAACTTTAAGCATTTTGCTCTTTCTACTGTCTTTTGCTTAATCCTATTTCTTACTTTTTTGTTTTCATCCATAAGGATATGACATATTTGCCATTGCTACTTCCCTTATGTTTTTCTCCCACTTCTTATTCTTGTTCTGATATGGATTGTATTCTCTGTCCCATTGATAGGTTTATTGTTATTGTACTTGCACTGCTCCTTTTTATGGTTTACAGTGTCACCTATTTATTCTTTGGAATTTCTTAGCCCACGAGATATTTCTGCTATTACCTTGAAGAGATGGCTACAGCAACTTATCCATCTAGCCTATATTTCATTGGATGTAGATTCACAATGACTCTTTTAAGTTTTTTTTCATCAGGTCATACACTTTACTCTCTCTCTTTGACTGTACACTTTTCATTATCTGTTTGAGGAGTTTGTGCAGGCTTGTGTGTAGATTACGTCACATAATTTCATCAAACATTATCTTCATCATCTACCTGTCTCTTCTTTGAAATATCAACTTCTTTCTGTTGCCATTCTAATATCCCTTACTGGCTCTGAATGGGCAATTTATTTTCTTGTATATTTTACCTTTACAATTTCTATATATAAGGATCACACTAAGTCGTGAGTGGTGCCTGCCACCATACACTTCACTTTAAATTTGTACCATGTGATCTTTAAGATCTGTAATGCTTATTGACAAGATTGGATGCGCCACAAGACCACTTGATGGTTTCTTGCTATATATTGCTTCACAAATAAGGTTCTTTTCAGACCATACCAACTTGTGAGCTATCATAATTAAAGCCATGTCAGGACTGCTGCTCATCCCTCTAGTCCTAGGTGATAAAATTGGAACCAGCCTGCTTTTCAAAATAGGGATTTTGTACTCACCTACTGAAGACTATTAAGATGTAACATTCCTCTGAACTCCCCACTGCATCCCCCCTCCACTCTTCTTATGAAATATGAGAGTCCTTGCCTCTTTCATGTTCCTAGCTATAGGGATGGTGGACCATGGAAGCTTCCTGAGTGTGATCACTTCCACTCAGTAGGGAGTAGGACAGAAGAGTTCTCTTGGTGTAGATGGTGTGTCATGGACTAAACATAAAATTTCTAATAACATTTCGTTTTTTAGACTATGAATCTGTCAGGTATAGTTCACCCCTTTGACTGGCTTTTCCCATCATACTGTCACATAGATATCTGTTCCTGGATGGTGTGGTGTTGGATTAGTGCAAGACTAGCCAACATAAGTTCTCAAATATGTGATTGGTTGGAACCATCCTCGTGTTGTAGACTAGATAAAATATTCTCAATTCCACTTGATTTTGGACTGGTGTTGACATACCATAATAACTTTACACCATCAAGCACATCCATTTCCCTTATTGGATTTGCTTCCTTTCCACATGGCTTGGCTACAGACGAGGTGTGGTATCATACTGTATTGGTTCTCTTTGAGCAGCTTCTGAAGGGGCCCATCTAGGTTTCTTTTACCTCAGTCTCTCTGCCATTTCAGTGTGAAAGTACAGCTATTGTATGAGAGGAGGTGAGTTTTAAGTGTGTAATTTCTTGAACACTACTTCATATTTCATACTATTATGGTTTATTGAGGTGCAAATGAATTAACTTTAGAGCTATATTGTATAGATTTGCTATATAACAGGAGATTCACTCAAAATATTGATTGCAAAGTAATACTAAATACTTTACTGAATAAGTCACTGTAAAAGGAAATAACAAGACTGGTAATGAATTATTGCTCAAAATGCACTATCCTTTTTTTAAGATACTACACACAGACACAGTGTATATGTATTTGCTTGATAACACACAATAAACTATTCAATAATTAGATGCATTTAATGATTAACTCTTTTTCTTAACCTGACTAAATCAACTCAAATGATATTTTAGACGATACTGACCAAATGTGATGTTCCTTAGCATACAGGAAAACTTGTTTTTTCCAGGAACAGCCAGGGCTAACTCTTGAATGATCATTCTCATTGCAATGTGGGAAGGGCCTAAACCTGTAAGCATCATCTAAGCAACCACTTAAAGATATTCTTACACAAAGTGTAGTTTTGAGCAGTATCCTTCCCAGGCAAAATGTTATTGTGCTTTTAAAGAACAAGATAAGTAACTTACAATGAAATCAACTTAATGGCTTTCTTGACCAAGTGTTAGAGTTGAAACCAACATATATATATATATATAGAGAGAGAGAGAACAAAAAATAAATTCAGAATAAATATTGTAATATTACAAAAGATTGGATCAAAGTATTTGATAGTCATGTACCACACTGTGCATATTTGTGTAGGGTGTGAATTGTATGATGAATTGGTACCTACATCACTTTTGTGACCTAACACACAGATTTTGCAAATGGCCATATAGTTTTGTTTCAATACCTTCATTATGTTTGCTTGACAGAAAGAATGTGTACTTTCTTTCAGCTGATGTAACAAATGTCTCAGATTTGTTTTGTACAAGGTTATCTTAACTTGTAACTTTGGTTGTTTAGAAAACTCTTATAACAACCAGTTTTTTTTAAGTGTTTTCATAATTTTACAGTAGATAATTCTTCTATAAAATACCTGTTTGTTCCAAAACTACTAATCATAGTATTGATGATGTAGAAATAATTTTCTTCCAAGTAGACAAAAGATTTCTGGTATATGGTAACCAAAATCTAATTCCTCACGTATGACAATAGATGAACAGTTTATTTTTATTTTTTCTTTTGGTAATTCTCTGAGGGTGGTATTACTTGACAGTTGCATTTTTCCTCAAAGCATGACCTAAAGAATCAGTTATTCCACTGAGTCTATTGATCACACTCATGAACCTTGTTGCAAAGTTGACTTCCCTTTTAAATACTCTTGAAAATTGTTACACTATCAGTAAAAACATTTGGTCAAATTAATACAATTTTTAATGAATTTTTAATTATTTTTACTTAATTTCTAAAATATGCAATTTAAAAATACAGCTTTTAAATTTCCAGTAGTGCATGTATGTAAATATTGTGTGAGGTTGACTGTTCATAATAAGTCTTTTATTTATTAACAATTTTTTTCAGAACATTTGGTCCCTGAGAGAAAGGATTACTGAGGGTCTTCTGCATGATGGTCATTGTTACAAATATGACATATCTCTTCCATTGAATGAATATTACAAAATAGTTGAAGTAATGAGAGAAAAACTGCAAAATAAGATTCTTCGCTGTGTTGCATATGGGCATTTAGGAGATGGTAACCTACACTTGAATATAACCTCCAAAAATTATGATCCAGACATTTTACATGAAATTGAACCATTTTTGTATGAATGGACAGCAGAGCATAAAGGAAGCATCAGTGCAGAACATGGATTGGGTTTGAAGAAGCGTGACTTCATAAACTATTGCAAATCTCCATCTGCAGTAGCTGTCATGAAGCAGCTGAAACAGCTATTTGATCCAAATGGAATTTTGAATCCCTATAAAATGTTACCAGCTACAGCATAATCTGCAATGGCATA
>NC_134836.1:22482086-22598599 GCF_004210375.1 Tachypleus tridentatus
AATTCATTATCAGCGTTATGTTTTTTTTTTTTTTGTATATCTGCTTGTCTCATACCAGATAAAGTTTGTGTCGAACTGTCACGAACGTCTACACTGATTATAGTAACTTATGGAAGTAACTTTACCTTGTGACGTCAAGTGTGCCATTACTGTAGTAATCAGTACTAGAGACAATCGAAGTCATTTTCCTAACTTCAAACCACGCTTGTTTCACGAATCTCTGTTGTTACGTGCGCATTACTTACAAAAGTAACAGTTAAATTTGTTTTATATCACAGTAGTGATAAAACACTCCAAAAATACCGTTTGGTGTGGTTTATCTAATATATTACAGATAATACTACAACGATAACATTTCATGTGGTGACATATGTGGTATACGACTGGTTGACCTCCTGTGCTCCTTTATTCTCGAACAAAGCGGTATGTTTGCCGACTCGCATCGCTAAAAACCAGGTTTTGATACCAGTGATTGGGTACAGATAGCCTCTTCCCGTAGCTTTGTGTTTAATTGCAAATACACAAACCAACATACACTGCTGGCCAAAATCTTAAGGCCAATGAACAAAGAAAAAATTGCATTTTGCGTTGTTAGACTCAACCACTTATTTGAGTAGAGCTTCGAAAGATGAAAATAAGAAAAGGGAAAATAAAAATAAAAAATTTTTAGCATTTAATAAGGAAAATGTGAACACTGTGAAATTAGCCTAAATACTAGCTGGTCAAAAGTTTAAGACCATACTGAAACGAAGCGTTAATCGGTAAACACGTAACGAAATTTAGTCGTTTGTGTTCAAGCATTAGCGTTGTTAACATCTCCCACTGACATCTCCTGTGTTACATTAAGTACAAACATGGTAAAGGCTAAAAGTTAACAGAGTTTGAACATGGCAAAGGCTAAAAGTTGACAGAGTTTGAACATGGCAGAATTGTCGAGCTGCAAAAGCAAGGTCTCTCTCAACGTGCCATCGCTGGTGATATTGGGCGTAGTAAAACTGCTGTTTTAATTTTTTTAAAAGATCCTGAGGGATAGATACGGAACGAGAATTTCAAGTGGTCGGCCCAAACAAATTTCACCGGCGTTGAGCAGGAGGATTCGATGGGTTGTTCGGCAAGACACCAGCCGATCGTCGAACCAGATTAAAAGCCCTTACGGACGTAGAATGCAGCTCAAGAAAAATAAGACGGCATCTATGAGAGAAAGGCTTTAAAGCCGTAAACGTCTTCAAAGGCCACGCCTCCTTCCACAGCACGAAACAGCTTGGTTAAACTTTGCTGAGAAGCACCAAATATGGGACGTAGAAAAGTGGAAGAAGGTTTTGTTCTCTGATGAGAAAAAATTTAACCTGGATGGTCCCGTTGGTTTCCAACTTTACTGGCACGATAAGGATATCCCACTGGAGACATTTTCTACACGACACAAAGGAGGAGGTTCCATCATGATCTGGGGTGCTTTCTCCTTCCATGGAACAATGGAGCTTCAGGTTATACAGGAGCGTCAAACAGCAGCTGGCTACATTTGCATGTTGGAGAGATCATCCTTATTGACTGAAGGCCCTCGCTTGTGTGGAAATGACTGATCTTTCAGCAGGACAATGCTGCAATCCACAATGACTACAGGACAACGGACTTTTTCATGGCGAATAACGTGATTCTTTTGGACCATCCAGCGTATTTGCCCGAACTGAACACCATTGAAAATGTTTGGGGGTGGATGGCAAGGGAAGTCTCTAGAAATGGACGTCAATTTCAAACAGTGCATGACCTTCGTGAAGCCATCTGCACCACTTGGAAAAACATTCGAAACAGTCTTCTGCAAACGCTTATATCGACCATGCCAAAGCAAATGTTTGAAGTTATTCGCAATTACGGCCGTGCAACTTAACTACTGAGACCTATTGTTGAGCATTTCCTACCCTGTTTAGGACTTCTTTTTGGTATGGTCTTAAAATTTTGACCAGCTAGTATTTAGGCTAATTTCATAGTGTTCATATTTTCCCTATTAAATGCTAAAAGAGTTTTTTTTTTTTTCCCCTTTTCTTATTTTCTTCTTTCAAAGCTCTACTGAAATAAGTGGTTGAGTCTAACAACGCAAAATGCATATATTTACTTTATGTTCATTGGCCTTACGATTTTGGGTAGGACTTGTGGTATTATATTGCATGGCCAGGTGGTAAAGGCACTCGACTCGTAATCTGAGGGTCGCGGGTTCGAATCCCCGTCACACCAAATATGCTCGCCCTTTCAGCTGTGGGGTGTTAAAAAGTTACGGTCAATCCCACGTTGGTAAAAGAGTAGCTCAAGTGTTGGGGTGGGTGGTGATGACTAGCTGCCTTCCCTCTAGTCTAACAGTGCTAAATTAGGGACGGCTAGCACAGATGTCCCTCGTATAGCTTTGCGCGAAATTCAAAATTTTAATTTAATTTAAAATTAAAAAAGTCATTGTAAATAGTTTCTAGTTCAACTAAATAAACAATAAATCAATTAAAGATATTGAAACTTTGTAGCTTGTTATTTTCAGTTTATAACGAAAACTGCTGTGGAAACAAAATAAATATTGTAGTAAATTCTTGTTTCTACGTAGCCATTAACATAAAGGATTGATACAAAGTGTGATCGTTTTTGGTTTTTCTTTTACCTGTAATTTCCATATAATATACACTTTAACTATTTTGTTTCACTTAGTAGAGGTTTTGCTCGAGATTGTTGGGGAATTTATTAATCAATTACCAGATTATAAGAGCATGAAACAACTGCAGGGTTGGGATACCTCCACTGAAACCTAAACACGCTCTATTTTGCAAGTAGTTTAATAAACGATTATTTTAAGTACCGTAATACTTAATATTAAGAATCAACAATATTTCAAAATAATTCACGACCCGAAATTACAGTATATTGAATTCCTAAGCGAAAAACGGGATCTCACTACAAAAAGTAACGAAACAATAATTAAAACCATAATCACAAAGTTATAAAATGTAATCCTTAATTTAGCAGTTTTGTTCATGTATGAATACAATTATACTAAAAGTTTATAGATATTGTGTCCATATCAGTGAGCGTGTAAAAACTGAAGAAATAAATAGGAAAAAACTGAAAATTTAATGTAAAGTAGGGGTCTTTGGTTATTTGTAGAATTGACATGAGCAGTTTTAAACTGTATTCACTTGGTATCACTTTACTTGTTTGTGTACTTTTATTGCAGTATTCATTTTGTTTTGGATACTTCTTAAAGCAATTCTACAAATAAGCTGCGATTCCCACTTTTCATTTTGTTTTCCTATTCCTAATTCTAATAGTATGGAACAAGGTTGTGGTCACTGAAGCCAAAACTAGATCTATTTCTAAGCAATTACAAGAAGTAATAACGAGGTCATGGACCTACGAACAGTTAGTGCATACGTGATTCGGAGAAATGTGTTCAAATTGGAGCCTGAATCGTTAGTATTCTGGAGTTAAACCAGTTTTACTCTACTTACTGCAGTATTTATTGATTTATGTACCACTTACGGCACTGTGTAATGAAACACTAGATCATAATATAATGTTCAAGAGTTGACGGTGGAAGGGTAGTTAACTGCTTTCCCTCTAATCTGTCACTTCAAAATTCGCTTTAATTCTGAAACGAATTTGATATACAGAAACATCAGGTGTGTATCCTGGCAGGTGGCTTTAGTTTATTGTACTAATTTTAATTGTATGTATGTATATGTGTACACACATATATATAACAGCGCTCAAAACATATAAAAATATTCAAAATCATCATAAGAATGCGTAACCAAAAATAGGTTGGTTTATTATTTATTAGGTAACATAATAAATAATACTAAATTTGTGCCATGTGGCATTTACAACCTTACTTTGCATTGTAATAACGAGGGGTATACTTCCAAAGTGTTTAACGCACGTTGATAGGCTGAACTGTCTCCGGTTCACCAATCACCATGAGCAACACATATAATCAGTACCCGTACAATCACTGCGGCCAGCTTTAAGTAACATCTTTCATCACAACTTTTTTCAAAACTAAACTACAGTAATTATATATTTGTGCTAGTAATGGATGAAATTCAAATATTTTTATATTGACTAAAACACAATTTCTTTTAATTGTCCCACAATGCTGGTTTTACCACCGGTAAACACGGTAACACATCACTGTTAAACAGATACGTAACAAAAACAGCTTTACTCAACTAGTGGTTCTTAAGTGTAGGAAGAGGTCGTGAAAAAGACACAGTTCTTCTAAAAACTAAAATTAAATGGCTGAGAAGTAGTTTGAATATGGATCACGTGACCGGTAAAACCTTATTTATTTCCATGGATAATTTGGAAAATAAATGCCGGTGCGACTTGCAACAAAACTCGTGTAAATTATTACACCTTTTTAATGGGGATTGGGCTACTAAATCACCAAGGTTCGAGACTGATGCCCTCTGATTCTCTCCAGTGTAAGCTGTAAACATGTTATGAAAACGTTGTTTAGTCTCTTTATTTGATTGATTGAAAGTGCCGGACAAAGTCTTTCTCCATCGCCCTCGGTTAACAGGTCAAAACGCAGAACGATTATGACTGAAATCTTATGCTGTGTGACGTAGCACACATGCGCGTAAATGTCACTGAGACTAAATATTCCGTTTAACTGCAATTTTAGAAATAATAGCGTTACTGAAGCTTGGTATTTGATGGCAAATGTGGTAATTGGGTTCTTAACACAGAAGTTTCAACTGGCTCTATTTCTAAGCATTTTTAAGAAATCATAATGAGGTCATGGACCTACAAGCAGTTTAGTGGATACACGATTCAGAGAAATGTATTCAAAATGGAGCCTGAACTGTTCGTATTCTGGAATTAAACCACTTTTACTCTACGTACTTGAGTATTCGTTGATTTATGTACCTCTTACGGCACTGTGTAACAAAACAGTAGATTATAATACCCTAACTTTTTATGCTAAATACAGTAAATACCGCAAGGAAGAGGGTGTACGTTCAAAACAACCAAAGCTGGTCATTATTTCACCTGTGCGGATGATATTAAGTGAAGGTTGGTCCCACTGTTCATTGGTAAAGAGAAGCCCAAGAGACAGCAGTGATAGGTTGATTAGTCTTTCTTGTCGTCCATAATCCCAAAATTGGGGACAGCTAGTGCAGATAACTCAGAAGTAGTTTTTGCTGAACCAAACAAAAAATATAACAGTTTGACTAACTGTATCACTTAGTTTTCCAGTCTGTAAATGATAAAAAAAATGGTTCAGTTGAATTTATTCGTTTTTGTATTTTTAAATCATAGTTAGTTGGAATGTTTCATTGCTCAACATTGCATGATGTAAGCGTCACGGTTGGACCAATAGTCACTAAAATATGAATCCGAACACCCACTTTTACTGGCAATGCTGGTTTAAACTTCCACTATCAGAATCTGGAAACTTAAGAGTATGTAATAACTTATTTTTGTGACGTAAATCGACTAGATACAATTCAGCTTTGTGAATCAAAGCATTATTGTTTAAGGTTTACAGAGATCTAGTGTATTAGTATTCCGTTTTGTTATTTTTATAAGTGTCGTTGAAACATGTTTATGAAACAAAAACAAAATGAAAGTTTCTATCACAGAGTTACTAATTAGCTTAACGGGGTGTGATCGTTTTGTTATGGTTAGTATGAAGACCTCTATCTAATAAAGGAATTCACGGTACTTGGAGACCTCTGTCTAGTGTAGTAGTTTATGCATTGTATGTGGAAACCTTTATCTATTCAAGTACTTCAGTGTAGGTGGAGATATTTATCTGATAAAATTTATCATTTTATGTGGAGACCTCTGTCTATTAATTTACTTCAGTGTACGTGGAGACCTGTATTTAATAAAATAGCTCAGTGTATGTGAAGAACTTTATCTACTAATGTAGCTCAGTGTATGTGGAGACCTCTATGTAGTAAAAGTAGTTCAGTATGTATATGGAGACTTCTGTCTACTAAAGTAATTCAGTTTATGTGGATGCCTCTACCTAGTAAAGTAGTTCAGCATATATATATTTATATATGTATGGAGACTTTTGTCTACTAAAGTAATTCAGTTTATGTGGATGCCTCTATGTAGTAAACTAGTTCAGTGTATGTGGAGACTTGTATCAAGTAAAAGTAGTTCCAATAAGATGCTTATCATCACTTAGAATATGATATATTCTCGTTCATTGCTGCCCTCTATATGCTTTTTTATTTGTTACTGTATGTTTGGTTTTTTCTTCACTAGGTGATTCATTTTAAACTTCATTTGATTTGTTCATCTAGATTCTGTTTTTGTATTTATCAGTTAATTCATGCTTTTTCATTTGAATTTTGTGAAACTTTTCTGTGTGATGCATTCCAATTCACTTCACCACTTCGGGGGTTACAAAAACGACTGGAGTGTTTGCGGGCTACCCGATGATGGATTTATCTTCTGTTGTCCTTCTCTGGTACAGCGGTAAGTCTACAGATTTACAACGCTAAAATCAGGGGTTCGATTTCACTCGGTGGACTCAGCAGATAGCTCGATGTGATTTTGCTATAAGGAAGACACAAATTTATCTGCTGTTGTGTATCTGGTGGTCGAAAGTTACAGGATCCGTCCTTTATCCCTGAACTGCGACATGGTTCCTAGTGAAATTGCTGAGCCATTTTAGCTGATCAGGACTTTGTTCGTCTTTTGCCACTAGAGTTTGGCGATCATACTCGTTCCTAACCTGGTGATTCTCTTAGTTCTAATTCGGTATTCTTGGAATTTCTGTCTCAGGTTTTTGTTGGTTTATTTTATCACCTATTTCGTTTTCACCTTGTCTTCCATTATACATGCTATTTTCTCATCTTCGGTTTTCTTCTCTCCTCTGATATTCAGATTGTCGCTGTTCTATTAACCTCGCATTTCCGCGAGGCGATTAATTTTTTGCAATCCTTCTCCAGGACTTATGATCAGCTCGCCCTTTCTTACCATCGGATGGACTATGTTTTTGATCAGTAGTTGTTTGATTTATTTTTACTTTTTGAGGGGTTGGCTGATCTAGAATCTTTTGTTAGTTTTACACATACTCTTCTATGGTATCTTTCTTCCTTACACTAACTCTCAGAAAATTTCCATAAATATTTTTATGGATTTTTATCAATGTTCTTCACTTTCTTTCCTTTACTCTAGGTCGTACTTTGTCCTCAACTCTGGCCTTACATGTGTGGTTTCATTTTTATTGGATCATTTTACATTTCAAATATTTCCGTGTCTTATACCTTTCTCCTTTTCTAAGGATTCATTTATTTGCTCTTGTCTCTGACAATATTGAGCTATGAGTGATATCAGCCCAAAATCAGTCTAGTCTGACACTTTTGTTGCTCGTTTTTTTTTTCTGTTGGAACCTCATATGCCACCTATTTCTTCCACCCTTTTCCTCTTCTTTCAATTCTGGAAACTTCTTTTTGGCGATTTCCTCAATGGAACTGCCATTGGTACCAGTGACTACCCTGAGAGTTCAGATTCTGTGAGTGCTCAACTGTTGCTGTCTCTAACTCGCTGGCTTCCCTTCATCAATGAGCTATGGGTGCTGAGGTTTTGTTTGGAAGGTTTCATTTTTTAGTTTCATTTCCCTTCCTATCTCTCCTTATCTGTTTCCATCTTCCTCCTTGAGATAATTTTACATGCCTTTTTCTGTTAGAGGCAGTTTATGATATATTTGCATTGTGCAACCGAACAGGTTCACAATCCCTCTGGTAATTTTTCTTCCTTTGTATTTCATTGTTCCCGAGACAACTGGGGATTGACAGCCGGACATTGATTTCTCACATTAACCACTTCATTACGTTTTTTTTTTTTTTCATCCTGAGACGGGCATTTTCACTTGGTGGTAGGTGCAGGTAATGGATGTCTCTTTTGGCCGTCTCCGCATCCTGTTTAGCACTTCAATTTCGATCTTCTCTTTGATTTATCCATCTCAGGTTCGTTGATCTCTTTCAGGCACAACCTATAGACCTGCCTTGGCTTCATACTTGTTTTGTCACATTATACAAGCTTTGACTCTTCATTTTCAGGCTTTGGGATTGTGTTTGCATTATTAAATGGACGTATGACTCCTTTTGGCTCATTCCAAGCAGGAGTCGATCATTTACACTTACTACCTCCTTTTAGTAGCACCTGTAGGAGCTGATTGTTTACACTGAAGAGCTCTTTAATTTTGTCCACTCAATCCCTGTGCATCTGAAAGTCTTCTCTTACTCTGACATCAGTCACACTTTACCCTTCTTCTTTATGCCTGTGTTCCATGGACCTATTAATTCATCATACCTTCTTGGCTCGATCACTTATTGCTCATGATTAAATATTGTATGGGATCCTCTCTTGCCACTATTTACATTATTCCTTCCCTGAGAGATGAGCTGCAGTTGAGGCTGGACTAAGCCCATAAATCAGTTAGTGTACCACTTCCTCTTCTACATTCAGTTACACATCTGCTCATGGACATTTCTCTTCAGGCTTTTGTTTTGCAGATGAGAATGTATTGCTAATTGATTTTTCTCGACATTTTCGTGATTTATCTGGCATTACATTACTTCATATCTTTTGTCCTTTGCCATCTGGTGGTGGATCTTTCAGACCTATTTATGGTGGTGGCTCTTATTAACCATGAACGAGCACCCAGCCCAGAGATGATATCTGTTTTTCTATTTTGGATCTTCTATGCTGGGCTTATAAACCACATTCGTCTTATTGCATCTCATATGCTGGGTGATTTCAATACAGTCTTTCACGCCTGGGCCAAATCTCTCCATGGAGTGGTCATTTGATTCTGTTTTTTTCAGGGAGCTTTGCTCTTGAGGGAGTTTTACCCAAATGGATGCATTTACTGTGGCTTCAGTGCACAGTTACCTCTCTTTTGGTTACTTGTACCTGATTCACATGTCATAATTAATCTCGCATACTTTTATGTATATCCTCCAATAAAACTGCTTTATTGGGTAATTCCCATCACTAACTTAATTTCCTTTGGCTACAATGTATACTCCTCTCACCATCAATCACTCTTCTACTGTTTCCTTCCCTTCTCTGTCAACTTTTATCTTCACTCCACATCATATTCTCCTCATTCTGCAACTTCACACCTGGTTTTGGCCTGGCCTTTGGGGTGCATATCTAGAGTCATTTTCCTATTAACTACTTCCGTTTTTCCATTGAAGAGTAAAAAGTGTAGGTTGTAGGTCTTCTGTGCTAGTCAGCTAGAAGGGAATTTACTGCTTTCTAGCCTTTTGTGGCACAGGTGCCGGAATTTTTCAACTGTCTCTTTGACCATAGGTTTTGGTCTCCTCGCTTGCAGATGTCATTGAACTGTTTCATATGCCATTGATGTTTCACATACCCTTTCAATACTTCCTTTCTCTCCACGGCAGCTCGATAGGTTTGTTCGTCCCTTTCTTCTCTTTTTCCCTACCTTCTATCTTCCACCTATACTCTCATATGGATCCAAAAAAATTGTGGTATTGCACAGAAAACTACCTTCTTAGGTATGTACAATTGTCTTATTGTTCCCCAGCACTCATTCTTGTGGCCCAAGGCTTCATTCTCTACTCTTCTTACAACCTTTCCTTCTGCATTAACCTCGATCGGCTCCTTCCCTCTCATCTTCCTTTTATTTTCTTCAATTTTCCCAACTTCAATGGAAGTGTAACAGTGCAGGTGGAAGGTTTTCCACTGTTAGTCAACTATCGGGGGATTTCTTGCTGACTAGCCTTCTTTAGCTCAAGTAGCAGAATTTCTTTCCTGGTTCTTTGACGATGGATCTTCAGTCTCCTGGTGGTCCTCTCCCACATCTTCTGTTTTACCAGTCACTATAGGGTTTTTACTTCCTCTGTTCTGACTCTGCGCATATGTTTCTTCTGGATTCAGAGGCCTTCTGTTTGTCCTCCCCTCCCAGACTGAATCATTACTGTGGTCTTCCATGTGCGCCAGTTTCCTTGTGCTCCTTGTTTCATTTGTCCCTTAAGACATATTTTCTTCTTCTCTTGGCTTGCAGATGTTGCCGCTCTTATTTGTATGTCACTGACGTTTCAAGTACCCCTTATCATCCTGCCTATCTTCTCCTTTCCCCCTCAGGTCCAAGGTAGCTCAGGAAAATTGTTCCTCCTTTTTTCCTATTTTCCACCTTCTAGCTTTATCTTTACCCTCGTTCGAATCCGATAGACTTTGTGTCAAGTGAGATATGTCAGGTGTGATATTACACATAAAGCTACTTTTCAAAGTATGCACAACTATCTTTTTATTCCCTGGCAGTCCTCCTTCCTTCATGATCTCTTCCCTTATGAATTGGGTTACTTTTTGGTTTGTTTGTCCTACTCCTCTATACCTTCTTTATCCTGTATCTCATTCCATGCGTCCTTCAATCCAATCCGTCTTCTCGCATTTTATCTCGCTTCTCGTCTTCATTGTCCATCGGAGGGAAATCTTCACGCTGGCATGTGGACCACGCCCAGTACATTCATCTCCCACTGTCTTAATCACTTTGGGGTTTTGTCTTTCACCTGTGGTTGTGCTTCATGCGACTTTGATTATTATGTTTTATTTATCTTTCTCATTTTCGTCCGGCTCCCCGCTAGTACAGCGGTAAATCTACGGGTTTACAACGCTAAAATCAGGGATTCGATTTCCCTCGGTGGGCTCAGCAGATAGCCCCATGTGGCTTTGCTATAACAAAAAACACAAATACACATTCTCGCCCGGCGTGGCCATGTGGTTAAGGCACTCGACTCATAATCTGAAGGTCGGGAATTCGAATCTCTGTCGCACCAAACATGCTCGCCCTTTCAGCCATGGAGGTGTTACAGCGTTACGGTCAATCCCACTATTCGTTGGTAAAAGAGTAGCCCAAGAGTTGACGCTGGATGGTGATGACTAGCTGCCTTCCCTCTAGTCTTACACTGCTAAATTAGGGACGGTTAGCGCAGATATCCCTCGTGTAGCTTTGCGCGAAATTCAAAAACAAAAACGAACAATTTTCTGTTTTAGGGGCCTTTCTTTCTTCCCTTTTATTTCACGGATTTCGTTCTGTATTCTTTAACTTTACTGTAAACTATGTAGACTCGCCTTCTATCGCCCATAGATCTGCACGCTTACTGTGAAGATGGGATGTTTTTTTTTGTTTGTTTTTAAGCTGACAAAGTACGAGTTCGCTCTATGTAATCAATTATATTTGTTACAAGGGACCGAATAAAAATTGTAGAAAGTGCACTGTGGTTAATACTATTGTTATGTGAGAAACAAGTCGGTGCATTCTAAATGTGTACTCGGATGTATCTATGCATTAAGAGAGAGGAAAAACATGTATTTATTATCGTTCTTCTCTGATCGGTAATGAAAATTAAAAAATGAACATGTTTTTGTATGTATGCATTCTTGAGGACACGTCACGTGCATTGAGAATTTCATCGTGATTTTAGTTTTTGACGTGTTCTCTTTTCTTAAGGTGGCTTTTCCTTGGAATCGACTACATTTACAGTTACGTCTGTATACGTCACGAGAATTTGAAATCTGATTAACATTCTCGTTGAGTGTTTGTAAACTATAGAGATGACAATCACTATTAGAATATGTACTGATTTACTGATATTTGAAACGTTGTATCTATTGTTAATTTTAGGAAAAATATCGTTTTGTGACTGTTAGTTGATGTTTTGGATATGGCTGTTTGAAACTTTATACATGCGTGGTATTTTAAGGAGAAAGATTGTTGTGTAAACCTCATTTGATATTTCTATGTTTAAAATTTAGGACCACAAATGATGAAAATGACCGGTATTTTAGTGCTTCACCCAAGAGTTGTTACCTTAATTTCATATCATCAGTTTATGTATTACACAGTGTAACTATATCGTTTCCTTATGAAAACATTTTTATATTATATTTTAAGAACTAACTCTCAGTAAAGATATCGAGGATGACAAAAATTAAATTATACCATTTTCGTCCATATTCGTTTGTATTGATGGTGTAGTTTATGGAAGTGTGAATTATTTTATTAGACTTGGAATTTTCAACTTCATTGTTTACCAGTGTCAGAGGGAAGTACTATTCAGTTACAGCTGTTTCTAATTTAGAAATACGTAAAGGAAGGAAGACAGCCAGCCAGTACCCTCCGCCACCAAAAGAGCTATGAACCAAATAATGTAGAGCGTATTTAGCGGCACTACTATCAGTAGTCCAGTACGCTAATCACTAGTATTAACCCAGCCAGTATCCTTAGAATAGTTGTTGTGGGAAACGTGAAACAGCAAGTTCAACGTGATTAAAACAAGGATTGCAGTTACCGATGCCGTCATTGATAGTTTGAAAGATAAGTCTTTATGAGAAGCACTGGCTAATCGCAGTTGTTGACTGGGCGAATGACGTCAGAAAGAGGTAGTTGTCTTGGACGGTGACATTTAATACCTACTTTTTTGTAATTGAAAATTAACTCGGGAACCGAATCACTGCACTCTTTTGTAGAAGAGATAACAGCAACCTTGGGCCCTGAGGAATCGTTACATATATTACTTAGAGAAGATTTTAATGAATGAAGGAATAGCCCATTAGACGAATTCCGTCTTTTTAGGCTTCATGGCCCAGCATCTATTACCTGATCTAAGACAGCAATAAAAAATTGGCTGCCTGAATTTTACTTCCATTGATAGCAGTTTTAACATTTTAAAATTTAAAATGTACTTTGAAAGCTGTTTCTCGTCACGTTGTACTTTATAATTCTGGATTGACTCTTTAAATAGAACTTAAAAATTATTGGAATATTTTGTACCGAACACAAATAAAACTAATTAAGCTATATGACATAAAAAAATTAAAATTTCTAAATTACAGCGCGTGGTTTTTTATAGCAAAGCCATATCAGGCTATCTGCTGTGTCGAACGTAAGGAATCGAACTCCTGATTATAGCGTTGTAAATCCGAAGACTTACTGTTTTCCCAGCGGGGTATACGAGCGTATACATCGTACATTACAGATCATTAGTGAAAATCGAGATTATGTTCGGAAGTAATAGTCTTCCGAAATTTCAATCTGTTTTCAAATTAATCATAGTTCGGCTTTGTTTTTCACGCTTTTAAAAAAAACGAAACAAAAAACGAATCCATCTGCTTCAATGACCTTATTTCATCATAACACGAGTCCGAAAGTCCATTGTTCCAGTTCCGTTTGTCCCCCAAAACCGTGCTCCACACTTTGGGATCGAGGATAAGTTATACGAATCACAGTCAAATCCTACTATTCGTAAACATAAGAATAACCCACTAGTCGTCGGTTGACTTGCTGCAATTCATCTAGTCTGTAATATCTAAATTAGGAACACATATGCGCACGTAGATAGCCCTTGTAAGACTGTCTGTGGAATTCTAGAAAAAAATAAATAATATTCTAAATTGCTAAGTGAAAACATCCCTGAATATAAACAATAATAACTTGAGGTGGTTTTGGGTGTTGTCCGTGCCTCAACCAAGAAGCGGTTCGTGTGTCAGCCAGGTGTTAAAGGTTGATCATCTCTCTTTTTTATTTACATGAAGTAAGGCTGTCCTGACGTATAGCTTGTAAATTGGTTAAATTCGCTGATCCCCGGGAGGTTTCAAAACAAAATGTTTGTCTCTCTACCTTAGGTTGTGTTGACTTTTCATTGCTACCTAATATCATAACTGATTAAGGCAGTCGCTAAGAAACGCATTTCAATTTTTCCTCCCTCGTTTTTGTTTTTCAACTTTCACAAATTTCTTCTTGAGTTTTAGCAAGGTTACGAAACAGGAAAATTTAGAATTTTATAGCATATGAAAGAAAAAGGAAGTGTTTATTATAAAACCTTATTATAACAAAACTTGTTCTTGATGGATTTGGTAAACATGGAAAATGTACCTGACTAGGAAATACTTAGTGATAGATTGATACAGTGTTATTGAATTAAAACAATGATTTACGTCGTGCAGCATCGTTATTGTTGTATTTAAGTACCGGAAATTGGTTCTTCAGAATTAGATTTGATAGTATTTAGTGTTTTAAAATTTCGAAAATAAAGTATTTGCAGATTCCAAACTTATTATTTCCCAAAATTAGTTGAAAATTGGGATCAAATTTATGATTCCTAGTGTTTCGTTTAGAGTCAGCGTGAAGTGTTTGTTTTACACTTGTTTTTATCCCATTTATTTTCTTTATTTCGGAAATTTACCTAAGCTGCCCAAGAGATGTCGCGCTAGCTAGTAGAGTAGAGAGAAGATAGGTAACAGAAGCCAATGTTAACTCTTGAGCTACCCTAATTGAATGATGGGATTTGACAGTTACTCTTATAATTAATTCACCCAGGGGCACAAAGTATGAGGCGCGTTTCTCCAGAAGGGGGACTCGAACTGTACACACAGATTCTCTAACACCTATACTGACCACCAAGTAAAACACGGTCATATTACTTTCTAGTTTTGGCTTGTGTTACTTTGTGTTTCTTCTATTAATGACTGTGCAATTATTAACGTATGGTGTGAAGCAAAAGTTATTGTACGATTTATTATAAAGAACATATTACGAAGACGGTTGAAATCAACGGAATTACCGTAGTTTTCAGAGTAACAGAAATTGATAAAGTGAATTGCTTTCGCCGTATCCTGTATATATTACCGTAAGTTCGTACTTACCTTTGTCCCAAGTTAACATATGTTTTGAGAGATCTGAAAGTTCAGTAACTGTAAATAGTTCTTTTGACTCTTCTGTGTGCCCAGCATGGCCAGGTGGGCTAAGGCGTTTGATTCGTGCTCCGAGAGTCTAGGGTTCGAATCCCCATCACACCAAATATGCTCGTCCTTTCAACAGTGGGGCGTTATAATATTACGGTCAATCCCACTATTCGTTGGTAAAAGAGTAGCCCAAGAGTTGGAGGTGGGTGGTGATGACTAGCTGCCTTCCCTCTAGACTTACATTGCAAAATTAGGGACGGCTAGCGCAAATAGTTCTCGTGTAGCTTTGCGCGAAATTAAAAACAAACAAACAAAATAGACTCTTCGGTGTATACGTTACAGTTGCAAACTGTTGATTAAATTAATCCTAAGTCTACGTGCTGACACCTGTTGGTAAGACTAATTTGCAATTCGCTTCCAGTTTCCGCAAAAGCACGCTCCAAAGTTTCGGACGGTAGGTGTACCGTAAAAATGATGGTCAAACTTCATTATTCGGCCACATGTAAATATCTCAAAAGCCGTCAGTTGGTGCTGTTGACTAACTCCTTTAGCAGTTCAACGTTAGAGACAGCTATACGCAGATAGCCCATTGTGTGGCTTTGTGCAAAAGTTATGGAAACAGATATGTTCAATAATAGTAGTATGTTGTTTATAGCTGCTCAACATCACGTGACCACAGTCGTGTCTTTCGAAACTCATCAGGAACAGCAGCCTGCTATTTCACAGATGTTCGCCTACTTCACGTGATTACAGTTGTCTTTCTAAAATAATCAAGAACAGCAGCCTGCTATGTCGCAGATGTTCCATTACATCACGTGACCACAGTCGTGGTTGTCTAAATAGTGTTTTGTATAATATTTGAGTACAGTCGTTTGGTCACAATAACGGTTTCAGCTATATTAAGCAGTAACGAGATTCTAGTGATATAGAACGTATGTATCGAATCTTTAACTAGAGGCTGGTGGAAACGGAATTAAATTCTTAACTCAATATTTATATTCGAATGTTTTGAATTAAGCTTTGAACAGTCGTTCACAGTAGTGCAGTTTTAATGCAGCACACCAGATCAAACTGTTGTACTGGGATGATGAAAACTTACGAACAAGTAAAAGTGATAAGGATATACATCCAGGTATCCAGCATAGAAACCATCACACACATGAAAACAACCTTACCAGATCAAACTGTTGTACTGGGATGATGAAAACTTACGAACAAGTAAAAGTGATAAGGATATACATCCAGGTATCCAGCATAGAAACCATCACACACATGAAAACAACCTTACCAGATCAAACTGTTGTACTGGGATGATGAAAACTTACGAACAAGTAAAAGTGATAAGGATATACATCCAGGTATCCAGCATAGAAACCATCACACATGAAAACAACCTTACCAGATCAAACTGTTGTACTGGGATGATGAAAACTTACGAACAAGTAAAAGTGATAAGGATATACATCCAGGTATCCAGCATAGAAACCATCACACACATGAAAACAACCTTACCAGATCAAACTGTTGTACTGGGATGATGAAAACTTACGAACAAGTAAAAGTGATAAGGATATACATCCAGGTATCCAGCATAGAAACCATCACACACATGAAAACAACCTTACCAGATCAAACTGTTGTACTGGGATGATGAAAACTTACGAACAAGTAAAAGTGATAAGGATATACATCCAGGTATCCAGCATAGAAACCATCACACATGAAAACAACCTTACCAGATCAAACTGTTGTACTGGGATGATGAAAACTTACGAACAAGTAAAAGTGATAAGGATATACATCCAGGTATCCAGCATAGAAACCATCACACACATGAAAACAACCTTACAAGAAATATTCTGATATTATATAATTATCTAAATTAAATATTCATTTTTAGGATGGATGATGTTTCTTATTATTTGCAGATAACATACCTTAATGTAGTCATGATTTGACGCCTTTACACGCAAGATATTACACATATGTACGTACTTACCGTTTGACTTAAGACCAAGAAAATCATTTTTAAAACGGGGAAACTGCCCCTAATGCCCATTCCTTGTAATTATTGCTTATTTAAAATCAGCCCTATTCAAAATTATACATAAAAAACTAATAATAACTGCTTTCAACCAGTCTGGTTAAGGTTTTCTGGTTTTGATAAACGCTAAGTCTGTGTGAACCGTAAAATGCAAAACCCGAACCACACGAGTCTCGGTAATCGTGACTGGAGTGACCCGATTCTTAATTTCGAAAGAGAACCAACATGAGATAGCTGTTTCCAAAGGATTTCTGAGTCGCCCTTTGGCGATTATTTGTCGGTCACCTTTCTTAAAATATAGTGTTTTTATCACGCTTTCAACATTTTCGGAGTCAAAACCGAGCTACTGGGTATGAAGTAATATATCATACTGTTTAAAATGTAGGAAGAACAATTTATGTGCATGAGTCGAACTTCAGAAACTGTTTTCACTGTTTGCACTCAACACGAACATTTGTAAAACGCACACACACATACGAAAACATTTTACGTTTCTTGTATGTAGCCTAGGTTTTATAATAATTACCAAAAGTTTTATATATCCTTACGTCTAGTGTAGGACTAACGTCACTGACTAACACCTTTTAATAAACGTTCTATGCTTTATATATATATATATATATATATTGGCAAGGTTTATCTCTAGTTAATAAACAGTTTATGCACCCTTGCATCTAACCTAGGACTAACGCTAGTTAACAAAATCTATGAATCCTGACAGTAGTTAATTCATCTTTTAACTAGGCTGGAGTCAGCACAGTACTTGTAGTGCAGTATTTCATGGAAATGTTCTGTCTGCTGCGTTTAGAGAACAAAACGTGCAAGTGAAAATTTGGATTGCAACTAAAGATATTATTTTAACATACTTTGTTCATGTTTCAGGCTCGGCATGGCCAAGCGTGTTAAGGCGTGCGACTCGTAATCTGAAGGTCGCGGGTTCGCATTCCCGTCGCGCCAAACATGCTCGCCCTTTCAGCCGTGGGGGCGTTATAATGTGACGGTCAATCCCACCATTCGTTGGTAAAAAAGTAGTCCAACAGTTGGCGGTGGGTGGTGATGACTAGCTGCCTTCCCTCTAGTCTTACACTGCTAAATTAGGGACGGCTAGCACTGTGCGAAATTCAAAAACAAACAAATATGTTTCTATTAAAGTCAACTGATATTGGGGCCGCTTTATATATGGGTGGGAGTAACTTGATGTATAATCACAAATACTGAATAAATATTAACGAATTTATCAATAAATAAGTTTTAACATCGATAAAAGTTACAAACAATCTACTTTTAGAGTTTAAAGTTGGAAACGGAATACAAAATAAAAGTTAGAAGTAGAAATAACAATTCGAATATATAAAAAAAGCTTGATTAAAAAAAAAATCTCGGAGCATATAAATGAAAGAGATAGAAGCAACCCACAGAAGAAGTATACATATCTGATGTTTAATATTTTATCGTCAGAGTATTGTGGGTGAGAAATTTGTTTCAGTATTTCAGAGATACACTAGAGTCAGTCATTGCTGTCTAGAGACATAAGTGACTGGATACAAAACTAGTCAATAACACCAACTTCTTAGCTACGCCTTGTCTGATCTATAACTCGGGCTCGGCATGAGTTGTTAGTGCCGTACTGTGAACCCGAGGAACCTTGGTTCGTATCCCGTTTTCAAATATCGGTATGTGCATTATAAGAGTAACAGTCAAATTCCATAATTTGCTTCGAGTATCCCAAGTGGCGATGTATGCTATTTAAAATTAAACATACCTTTCCCCAACACAGTACCAACATAGCTATTTGTAACGCGGCCTGGCATGACCAGGTGGTTAAGACACTCGACTCGTAAATCGAGGGTCGCGGGTTCGAGCCCCCGTCACATCAAATATGCTCGTCCATTCAGCCTTGCGTGCGTTATAAAGTGACACTCAATTTCACTGTTCGTTGGTAAAAAGAGTAGCCCATGAGTTCGCGGTGGGTGGTGATGACTAGCTGCCTTCCCTCTAGTCTTACACTGCTAAATTAGGGACGGCTAGCGCAGATAGCCCTCGAGCAGCTTTGCGGGAATTTCAAAACAACACAAAATATATTTGTGACGCTAGATAAATCATGATAAACACAGAAAAATCGAAAACTGTCTATATCGCTATTTTAGACCTTTAAAAAGGTATCTTTGTGTAAAATCCCTTGTAAACTGACCGAAATACAGCGAGTAATTGTCAAAAATCCCCAAATAATGTTTTTTGTACATCTTGATTCTCGTGTAATTATTAAAAGTGGGTAAGCTCATCACTTTTGTTTGTAAAAGTATGATACCTGAATGAAAGTATTTTTGTACCAAATCCTATGTAAATTGGTCAAAATAAAGCCGAGTAATTGACCAGAAACACCAAATTATATTTTTGTGAGATATAACTCCATAAAAAGACTCAAAATGGGCATATCCAACTAATTTGTGCATTATTGTTTCGGGTGGACGAAAATTGCTATAAATACAATCGTATAGGACCTCAAAATATTATTTTACCTTTAACCTCGCACAATTCTTTAAACAAATGAAAATGTGTCTGGGTACATTTGACATATTGGACCAAGGTGTACTATACTAAGTTTCAATTTAATCAGCTGAGAAATGAAAGAATAGCAGTTGATTGAAAAGTATACCGGATAAGGTGGAATAAATGAAGAATCAATATGTCTCCGAGGCCCGGCATGGCCAGGCGTGTTAAGGCGTGCGACTCGTAATCTGAGGGTCGCGGGTTTACATCCCCTTCACACCAAACATGCTCGTCCTTTCAACCGTTGGGGTGCTATAATGTGATGGTCAATCCCACTATTCGTTGGTAAAAGAGTAGCCCAAGAGTTGGCGGTGGATGGTGATGACTAGCTGCCTTCCCTCTAGTCTTACACTGCTAAATTAGGGACGGGTAGCACAGATAGCCCTCGAGTAGCTTTGTGCGAAATTCCAAAACAAACAAACAATATGTCTCTTTATGTAGATATAATTACAGACGACTAGCACAGGTGGCTCTTCTGCAACTCTGTCAAAGCATTTGAAACGAATAAAAATAGCTTATAGCGCATTCATGTCTGCAAAGTGTGGAATTTATTTAAAAGACAACAGGTTACGAACCATAAATCTATGCATACAGAGTTGGGACTTGTCGAATATTAGACTAAGTCGTCCATCGTGTGTAAAAAGAACATTAAATGCATTAATACACTTCTTTGCTCGCACTGAAAGATAAATGTAAAAACAATTGTTCGATTTTTCACTTAATGTCATTTTATGTATAAGTGGATTGGTGGAAAACCCAAACAATCAAGTTAGTTGGCTTATCAAATACGTATTCTTATTTTGAGGTAACTTAAACACATTTTACCTTTAACCTTTCACAATCCTTAAAAAAATCTTTTGAGTTTGAAGGCGAAAAGTTAATATTTTATAAGAATATGAGGATGTAGTGTTGTAGACAGAAGGGGATACCTGCTTTTCCTCCTTCATAACTTTCACATAGTATTAAACACAACAAAATAACCGTGTGATCCCTCAAAACTCTCTGGGCTCACCCACCCTTTGGAAAAAGTACTTCAACTCACCATTTACTTTCATGCAATATAACAGATGTTTCACTGAATTTGTTACGAGGTATTGAAGGAGAAAGCATATATATCTAATTTCTCGTGAAAGTGTTAAATGTAGAAAAATATTATATATGATTTAATATGTACTGAAGTATACAAGAAGGCGCTTAAGAAAGAAACGAAATGATTGCACTTTGGGTTAAAGTTGCACTTCGGGTTATGAGAATAGGAGTTCTGGTAGTAAGTTGACTATATAGATAGGTTGAATTAACATTCAGGTTGGTCTCTAACACATTTGAAGCTCTGGCGACTTGTAATTGGGAAAGAGATGTATATTGAAGTAGAGGACATTATACAATATTAAACAGTTTATTTATAATAAATATGGGAACAAATTATTGTGCTAATTATAAATAACAATAGTTGTTTAAAGAATAACTAAAGAGGTTTATTAGCAGAAACAGAAGTCTGGCTCTTTCCAGATTGCTTCCTCAGGCTAGATACAATAATGAAGTTGTTAGGAAGATCCAAAATTTAAATGAAAAGTTACGAGGGCTATGCGTGGAGTAACAGGTAGGCTTGTTGGGCCTGTAGAATAGTTTAAAGAGAAAAGGTGAATTAGATGTTAGAGAAAAGCTCCACTTAAGCAAGGATTTGGGAAATATGTTAAAAGTAAGCGGGTTTCTAAAATGAAATTGGGCTTTAAAGTATGCTGATGGTAAAGTTTTTGTTGAAGAATAGGATATGGCTAAACTTAAATATTATCTTTAAACTATGCAAATGAAAGTTTTAAGAGGCACCATACACTTATTTTTACACCTTTCTCGGCTCTGGTAAATTTGTCACAAGAATGTGCATTATGGAAGTGCTATAACTGGTATAAAATAGTTATGGACGTTGTGGGATGTAAGTTTACTCATATTTCAGTCATCCAAATACACATAAACATCTTTGTTAATATACAATCGTGGCAAACCAATTACAACAGAGGATAAATAACTACTTGACAAAAACGAAAATGTTCTCTGAGTTAGAAAACCTAGATTTAAAGACAACACCACTAACGTAACTGACAAAAAGTGGGAACAGTATCTGTTTCTTGTTTAATTATTTTGTAGTTCCCCATATGGTCTTGATAACTACTTGACATCGCCATGGCACAGACTGAAGGGATTGGATATATGCATGCGTAAGTTCGCGGATTAAGCCTTCCTGCAGTTTCAGGCTTATTCTTGGTTTCTTCTTTTGCACTTTTTGATTCATTACTTTCCAGCAGTTTTAGGTAGGGTTGAGACCTGGGCTGTTGCTTGATTAGAATAGTGTTTTAATCCTCTTCGAAGATATTCCTTTGCCTGAAGCATTGAAATAAAATCTTGGTGTTTTTTTTTACATGTACAGAATGAAAATTTCTCTTTATTTGATCCTAGAATGTGCACGTGTGTGCTCCACCAAAGTGATCCCGAATTATTGACTTTAACCAGGGCTCGAGGACTTCGATTTACTTTTCCACATTGACAGTACCTTTTGCAAAATGTAGGTATCCCACACCACAACCAGAGATGCATCTCCATATCATCTTACACTGTGGATGGATGCCTCATACTTTGCATTCAAACACGATGACTGAAAAATTTCCATGTTTTACAAAGTGCTTCCCATCAGACCCAAGCAAGTTGCACTCTAACTCGTCTGAGAAGATCACTTTGTTTCACATATTTAATCCAATCAGCATGTTCTTTGGCCCAGTTGAGTGAGTTGGTAAGGAGGGGGTCTTCTTGGTCATCTTGCTGGGTGACCGGATGGTGCATGTGGTGACAGTACCTCTAAACTTTTCTTCCATACTATTTAAAGACCTGTGGACGATAGAAGAAATTTCTCCAAGGTCATACGTTTCACAACATGATATGTTAGTCACTGCAGAAGCTTTCTTCTTACTCATTACCTTCTGTTGCTTCATGCAGTCAATCTGTCTACATCTCGGAATAGACGATGGTTACGAAGAAATGTCTGAAAAACATTGGATGATGTAAAAATGTTTTCTATCACTGTGTTTCTGTAGAGAGAAAATTACAGGGAGTTTGTTAAAAGAAGCTTTGTGAAATCATTTATTGAAATATGTTATAAAAAAGAGTCAGTGTGGATTAACTAGAGGATATTATGTGTTTTCTGAATATAGATTTGGAGTAATTAAGGGTTTCAGAAAGCTTTTGATAAATTGTCATGTAGTAGATCAGAAAAAAATATTACATTGTGAGAATGGAGACAGTGGCGTAAGTATGTATCCGTATTTGTCGAGGGTGTGCGAGCTCATAGGGGCCCCAAAGGTCTGACAAACTTATGATTACATGTATTATGTTTCATCACCAATATAAATCTTTTATTAAGCTTATAAAACGTTGTTTGTCTAATTACTTCTATATTAACATAATGCCCTTCCTTACTCGAGTACTTAAATAAACTTGAGAATTGCCAACAAGGGAATGTTGGGAGGGGAGAGTAAGTTTATACACGGAGTTCCCATCTTTATAGTAATGCTACTGGTTGAGGAAAGAATATCTAATAAGACTGTAGAGTGTCTGGGTGAAAGAAAACGAAAAGTTGTATCCTTGTTATTGGTGGCGTGTGTTTCAGAGGAACTTGGGACTTGCTGTTTCGTATTTACATTACTAATATTGACTGTGGAGAAGATATACGAAGATCCTCAGTTATTACAGAAATACTTGGACCAACCGATTAGTGTAAATGACTTTTAATTATATCACTCATTTAATATAGATGGAAAACAGCTCTATAGCATGATAGAAGAAAAGTACCTTGGCCTTGTGTTGGTGAAGTCGTTTAAGCCATGAAAGTAGTGCTGTGTTTCTAGTAGTAAGGCTAATAAAATATATTATGAAAAAGAAAAATTATTAGTCGAAAACGTCACATAATAATCTCTTTATACAAGGCTGTGGTTGTTCCCACTGGAAATACACTGCTGGCCAAAATCTTAAGGTCAATGAACATAAAGAAAAAAATATGCATTTTGCGTTGTTAGACTCAACCAATTATTTGAGTAGAGCTTCGAAAGACGAAAATAAGAAAAGGGAAAATAAAAATCTTTTTTAGCATTTAATAGAGAAAATCTGAACACTATAAAATTAGCCTAAATACTAAATGAATACTGATTTATTGGAATGATTAATCTTATAGGGATAGGTTAAGACCTCTTAACTAATCTTCTTTCGACAAAAGAGTTAAGAATATAAAATTATTCAAGGGTCGGCGGAGTAAAAAAATCTTTGGCTTTATTTGTGCTGCATTCTGAGAGTTATTAGAAAGGGAACGGTTAAGACAGTGTGGGGATAATTAACTTACGAGAATTTAGAAGGGGAATCGATAAATTCATAAAACATAAAAGCTGGGTTTAAATATTCGTTTTATTCAAATGAGTGAGCTTGGACAGCCTAAATAACCAATCTGTTGTATATATATTTCATTTGAAATGTTACGAAGAAAATACTTTAAAAATGTATATCTCTCTGACTTTGCTCGCTCATAACCTATGAAGTTATACATGAACAAGTTTCTGGTGACTATTACCCTAAAACATGTTATAAACTATGGTCTCATCAGCAGTCGAGAATCAGTTACAAGAGGTCTTTGTTGCACCGATCACTCAACAATGTGGTCTGCTTTAACAGCCGAGAATCAGTTACTAAAAACACTTTGTTGCACTGACCACGTAACAATATGGTCTCGTTAACAGTCCAGAATTAGTTACTAAAGATCTTTGTTGCATCGACAGCGCAACATTGTGGTCACATCACTTTCTAAGTCTCACGTTCCAAATGGCCATTGTTGAACAGGATATGCAATAATGCCTTTTATTTGAACTCAATGAAACCTCAACAAAAGAGACAAGAACTTTAGAAGTACAGATACAAAGATTAAAAAACCGAGGGACAACTTCTGATTAGGAAATTTCGAGAGAGGCACTTGTGGAAGAATTAATTATACTTATCTCTTGAGGTAGACATTGCTTGATCAAGGTGTTTATTTCTTCTATTCCAATCCATAAGAAATAATCACTTGTTAAGAATTATAACTCACGTTAGTATAATTAACCAATTTATTACGCTAATGTTAGGTAAAAACTGTAGAATAAGTTCAGAACTCGTACTTAAAATAATGAATAGAATTAACTTTATGGCACAAACATTATCAAAAAATACACAAGAGTGTATTGAGATGTATGCTGTTTAACTAGTTGCTTTCTGTCAGTTCACAATAAGGTACAGCTTTGGGTAGTTTTTCGCGAATATTCGATAATAAAATTAAAAAAAAACAAGTGGGAATACTGTTATAAAACAATCACATGTAACATTAAAAACCTCAATCAAAATCAGAGATTTTAAAAAAATTCTAACTTGACGTTTGCTTAGACTTTAAATCAATTTATTCCATGCATATATAGTAAATATATATGTGTATATGTCACACAGCATACAAAATCAATTGTCATCTAAACGCATCGCAGTTGACTGTTCATTCTAATAAATTATTTTTTGTATAAACCTATGTCAAGCTGCTCCTTGTAACTAATTATTACTTCATCACCTAGACAAGTCGAGCTGTTCATTCTAATCAATTATTTTATCATTCAAACCCAAGTCGAGCTGTTCATTCTAACCAATTATTCTATCAACTAAACCCACGTCAAGTTTTCCTTCTAATAAATTATTTTATCAAATCAACCCACGTCAATTTTTTCCCTTCTATCCAATTATTTTATCATCTAAAGTGAAGTCAAGTTGTTTCTTTCAATAAATTGTTTTATGATCTAAGTCCAGGTCAAGTTGTCTCTTCTAACAAATTATTATCTAACATTCAGGTACTAACTAATGTGATGAAATAGCAATACAGATCAGACAATGATTGGTTTGTGATAGTATTTAGTTTCGTGCCTGTTGTTCAAGTTGATGACCTCTAGGGCTAAAAAAAGGAAAGTTATGTTCTTTTTTATTGTTCAACGGTAAATTTGATATTTCTATGTTCATAATTTGATTAAACTTGAATTTTTTTTGACATGGCTCTGTTCTTTTAACACAATAAAAGTGTTATTAACGTATCGCTTAGAAACGAAAGGCTTAATTTCGGACAGACAGGATTGTAACCACTTAGTCTCGTGATAATGCAAAAATATAATAGCTAATATGGAACATTTCGATCATGCCTCGATCACCTTCAGTTATTAAGTAACACGTAATCATCTATTTAGATGTATTTGAAATAGATATTAACATTTGTTTGTTCGACTAAGGTTTCAATATTTTTCCATATTGGGTGTGATAAGTTTATCCAAGTTTGAGATAACAGTGGTGTTATTAGCTGATTATTATAGCTTTTATTATAAGTTACGAATCAGGAGGGCTTCCTTTTTATTGATGTCCATTCATCTATCTCTCAGAATATTTTAAGTGTTCAATGTTATGTTTCTCGTTACAATCTTTGCTTAGATGGTTGTAAATTCCATTATTGCTGAAAGGGTTGTTTTACGCATGTTCCTTAATTGTGGTAGCTAGGGATCGGGTCGTTGATCCAATGTAGACATGCATGCAGCATTTACACTAATACTGATACACCACCAGTGATATTTGGAAGGAGGTGTTTTGTCTTTAAACAGAAAAGTTACATATATGTTTGTTCGATTTGAATATCACTCTTGGGCTGATTTGGGGATAAGCTGATTGCAGAATATTTTTTATTTCCCTTCTTAGTTTGATGCTATGAGAACCAGTGAAGGGTAACAGCAAAGTGACTGGACATTTAGGAACGTTGAAGTCTGGAAACTTGGTATTTTAATTTATTTATATATATATATATATTCAAAACACTTATGCTGTTCAGTACTAGAGAGAAGGCATTGTTATCAATATTAACATAATAAAAACATTAACGCCGTATTCAATCGCTTAACTCACACTTAGTCTGCTAAGTAATATTGTATAATTAATTACAATGGTATGTCACGTGTCTGAATTATTTTAGGCTTTTAGTGGTGAGTAAAGGACAACACATCTCAATCAGAGTTTAATACACTGCTTCGGGTAATCAGTTGAGCTGTACACTGGAGTAAGTTAAGATGGAAAACTATCTTCATTGTTTGATAAATCTAAGAGTCTTCCACATTCTTTCTGTTAACATCGAGTATGTTCTAAAAGAATGTGTGTAACAGACAAATGTTTAAGATGTATGTGTTTGACAATTAAATGTTCTGGGAGTGTGTGAGATATGTAATGGCTAGATGTTACGGATGTATGTATGTGTGACAGCTAGATATGTGCATGGTAGCTAGGAGTTCTAGATGTGTGTGTGAACTTTGAGACTAGAGAATTATTAATGGTATTAGTCCGTCTCCAGAACTCAGAAATCAATCAGATAAAACTGTGGTTGGGTGGAATTATAATATCTTAAACGTTAAAGCTCTGGATTCTGGATCTGGCCAGCTAGGTTCGGATCCGTGCCATAGAACGAAATATTGTCAGAGCTTTAGTCTATGGGCGACTTATCAGAGTGTCAGTCAGTTCCTTAACGTGGACAGTGGGTAAAAGGAATCGAACTTGTGACACTGTAGGTTGGAATAATATTTAGTAAGTACTGTATGTTGTAACCGAAATTAGTGACTAATAAAGATTGGAATCACACTGTAAAGGTAAATGAAAAAAACAAAAAACAAGCAGGGAATGGTCGAAAACTAGTTGCACACTTGACGTTTGGCAGACTATTTGTCTTGGCTATATTTCAATAGTTAAGTAAAAAATGGCAAAAAAAAAGCAAGGAAGGCCGTCAAATAAAACCTGATCTGATTGTTTTGTTCCTTTAAATAAAAGAGGTTCAGAAATCTGTCATGATTCATTTTTTTAAAATAAACATTCAATTGGAATATACAACTGGAGGGAAAGTAGACTAGTGAAGAAATCTGAAATAAAATATGACGTTACTCATTCTTTCCACTTTTGTTGTTGAACGTCTTAATGAAAATTGTAATATTAGGCTTATGTCTCATATAATCGCATTTAGATCACGCAACACTTTAGTGATAACATGAATCATGAAGAAGAGAGCATGAAGTTTTCTTGGAATTGGCATCGTTTAGAGTAGCAAATAGACAGGTAACTAGAAGAAAGCTAGAAATGTGACCTTGAAATCTCAGAAGTTTGGTGTATACAATAACTTGAAACGTCTCGAAAAAATGCATTAATTAGTTACTCTTAACGTTTCTCCAACTTTGTACAGATGAAACTAAGATGGTGTCGTGTATATTTTAACTCAATAAAATTATTTATATCCTGTAACTAACAGAATATGTGAGTGTCTACACTGATTTTTTTTAGAATTTGGTTATGTGTATACATTCTACAGGATTTATTGTGTAATTTTGTATGTGATCCTGTGTAATGTATTGTGTAACATTATACGTGATACTGTGTAAGCTTAGCTCCTCATTCTTTCATTATATTCTCTTCAAAATTATGCTGCAAACAACAGTAACTTGTTAAAACACTCCTTCTCCACTGTTACTTAATTTAGTATTCTTTCTTCATCTCCTTTCCAAAAACCTGTTTTTTTAAAATCACAACTTATTACAACTCTGACTTTTCATTTTCTCACAATCTACTTTCCAGCTTGTTCTTCGAGCATTGTCACTTTTCTTCTACTTAACTAGTAAGTTGGTGGTATTAACGTTGATTGTTGTATTTTCCATAGCTAAAAGGATTTTCCCTACAAACGTTGATTATTGTCTTTACTTTAGCTACAATGGCTGTCCTACTAATATTGATTGTTTTCTAGCTACAATGGCTGTCCTACTAATATTGATTGTTTTCTAGCTACAAGAGTTGTCCTACTAATATTGACTGTTTTCTTCTTTTACTTATCTAGAAGGGTTGCACCAGTAATTTTGTCGGTTTTCTTCTTTTACTTGGCTAGAAGGATTGTACTAGTAATGTTGACAATTTTCTTTTACTTGGCTAGAAGGATTGTACCAGTAATGTTGACTGTTTTCTTCTTTTACTTGGCTAGAAGGATTGTACTAGTAATGTTGACTGTTTTCTTCTTTTACTTGGCTAGAAGGATTGTACTAGTAATGTTGACTGTTTTCTTCTTTTACTTGGCTAGAAGGATTGTACTAGTAATGTTGACTGTTTTCTTCTTTTACTTGGCTAGAAGGATTGTACTAGTAATGTTGACAATTTTCTTTTACTTGGCTAGAAGGATTGTACTAGTAATGTTGACTGTTTTCTTCTTTACTTGGCTAGAAGGATTGTAGTAATGTTGACTGTTTTCTTCTTTTACTTGTAAGGATGTAATGTTGACTGTTTTCTTCTTTTACTTGGCTAGAAGGATTGTACTAGTAATGTTGACTGTTTTCTTCTTTTACTTGGCTAGGATTGTACTAGTAATGTTGACTGTTTTCTTCTTTTACTTGGCTAGAAGGATTGTACTAGTAATGTTGACTGTTTTCTTCTTTTTGGCTAGAAGGATTGTACTAGTAATGTTGACTGTTTTCTTCTTTTACTTGGCTAAAGGATTGTACTAGTAATGTTGATTTTTCTACTTTCACTTGGCTAGAAGAATACTAGTAATGTTGACTGTTTTCTTCTTTTACTTGGCTAAAAGGATTGTTACTAGTAATGTTGAGTTTTCTGTACTTGGCTAGTTGTTTAAATGTTGACTGTTTTCTTCTTTACTTGGCTAGAAGGATTGTACTAGTAATGTTGACTGTTTTCTTCTTTTACTTGGCTAGAAGGATTGTACTAGTAATGTTGACTGTTTTCTTCTTTTACTTGGCTAGAAGGATTGTACTAGCAATGTTGACTGTTTTCTTCTTTTACTTGGCTAGAAGGATTGTACTAGTAATGTTGACTGTTTTTCTTCTTTTACTTGGCTAAAGGATTGTACTAGTAATGTTGACTGTTTTCTTCTTTTACTTGGCTAGAAGGATTGTACTAGTAATGTTGACTATTTTCTTTTACTTAGCTAGAAGGATTGTACTAGTAATGTTGACTGTTTTCTTCTTTTACTTAGCTAGAAGGATTGTACTAGTAATGTTGACTATTTTCTTTTTTTACTTAGCTAGAAGGATTGTACTAGTAATATTGACTGTTTTCTTCTTTTACTTAGTTAAAAGGGTTGTCCTGCTAACGTTGACGATTTGTGCTTTTACATGAGTAGAAGTATTGTACAACTGGTGTTGAATATTCTATTTTTTTATTTAACTACATGAGTTTTTCCAACAGAAGTTGCTGTTTATTTTCTTTATTTAGCTAGAAGGGTTGTCTTACTAACGTTTATTATCACGATGCAAAATACAACTTTTGTTTAAATCTGATGACAAGAGGTTTACTTTCACTGTGTAACACAAGGTTTAGTTACATTTTATGACACCAGGTTTACTTCACAATGTAACACAAAGTTTAGTTACATATTTTAACACTATATTACCGAGTTTTACTGTCAGATTTTACACAAGGTTTAGGACGTCTTATAACACGAGGTTTACTGTTGCGATGTAAGAAGAGTTAGGTACATATAATGCGAATCCGTTACACCATAAAACTCAAGGTTTAGTTACATTGATTGTTGTATTTTCCATAGCTAAAGGATTTTCCCTACAAACGTTGATTATTGTCTTTACTTTAGCTACAATGGCTGTCCTACTAATATTGATTGTTTTCTAGCTACAAGAGTTGTCCTACTAATATTGACTGTTTTTCTTTTACTTGGCTAGAAGGATTGTACTAGTAATGTTGACTGTTTTTTTCTTTTTACTTGGCTAGAAGGATTGTACTAGTAATGTTGACTGTTTTTTCTTTACTTGGCTAGAAGGATTGTACTAGCAATGTTGACTGTTTTCTTCTTTTACTTGGCTAGAAGGATTGTACTAGCAATGTTGACTGTTTTCTTCTTTACTTGGCTAGAAGGATTGTACTAGTAATGTTGACTGTTTTCTTCTTTTACTTGGCTAGAAGGATTGTACTAGTAATGTTGACTGTTTTCTTCTTTTACTTGGCTAGAAGGATTGTACTAGTAATGTTGACTGTTTTCTTCTTTTACTTGGCTAGAAGGATTGTACTAGTAATGTTGACTGTTTTCTTCTTCTACTTGGCTAGAAGGATTGTACTAGTAATGTTGACTGTTTTCTTCTTTTACTTGGCTAGAAGGATTGTACTAGTAATGTTGACTGTTTTCTTCTTTTACTTGGCGAGAAGGATTGCACTAGTAATGTTGACTGTTTTCTTCTTTTACTTGGCTAGAAGGGTTGTACTAGTAATGTTGACTGTTTTCTTCTTTTACTTGGCTAAAAGGATTGTACTAGTAATGTTGACTGTTTTCTTCTTTTACTTGGCTAGAAGGATTGTACTAGTAATGTTGACTGTTTTCTTCTTTTACTTGGCTAGAAGGATTGTACTAGTAATGTTGACTGTTTTCTTCTTTTACTGGCTAAAGGATTGTACTAGTAATGTTGACTGTTTTCTACTTTCACTTGGCTAGAAGGATTGTACTAGTAATGTTGACTGTTTTCTTCTTTTACTTGGCTAAAGGATTGTTGCTAGTAATGTTGACTGTTTTCTACTTTCACTTGGCTGGAAGGATTGTACTAGTAATGTTGACTGTTTTCTTCTTTTACTTGGCTAGAAGGATTGTACTAGCAATGTTGACTGTTTTCTTCTTTACTTGGCTAGAAGGATTGTACTAGCAATGTTGACTGTTTTCTTCTTTTACTTGGCTAGAAGGATTGTACTAGCAATGTTGACTGTTTTCTTCTTTTACTTGGCTAGAAGGATTGTACTAGTAATGTTGACTGTTTTCTTCTTTTACTTGGCTAAAAGGATTGTACTAGTAATGTTGACTGTTTTCTTCTTTTACTTGGCTAGAAGGATTGTACTAGTAATGTTGACTATTTTCTTTTACTTGGCTAGAAGGATTGTACTAGTAATGTTGACTGTTTTCTTCTTTTACTTAGCTAGAAGGATTGTACTAGTAATGTTGACTATTTTCTTTTTTTAGTTAGCTAGAAGGATTGTACTAGTAATGTTGACTGTTTTCTTCTTTTACTCAGTTAAAAGGGTTGTCCTTCTAACGTTGACGATTTGTGCTTTTACATGAGTAGAAGTATTGTACAACTGGTGTTGAATATTCTATTTTTTTATTTAACTACATGAGTTTTTCCAACAGAAGTTGCTGTTTTTTCTTTATTTAGCTAGAAGGGTTGTCTTACTAACGTTTATTATCACGATGCAAAATACAACTTTTGTTTAAATCTGATGACAGGAGGTTTACTTTCACTGTGTAACACAAGGTTTAGTTACATCTTATGACACCAGGTTTACTTCACAATGTAACACGAAGTTTAGTTACATATTTTAACACTATATTACCGAGTTTTACTGTCAGATTTTACACAAGATTTAGGACGTCTTATAACACGAGGTTTACTGTTGCGATGTAAGAAGAGTTAGGTACATATAATGCGAATCCGTTACACCATAAAACTCAAGGTTTAGTTACACATCGAAATGCGGTGTTTCGGTTTCTGTTTTAAACCGGATATGTTAAACACAAGTTAATGCTTACAGTTGAAATTAATTTTCCAATATGATCGATTGTGAGTTATCTGTTTTTATAATTTTTTTTTTTGTTAAATACAAATGTTTATAGTGAACAGTTGGGTTGTTTCTACCGTAGGGATCAAACTCAGAATTTTAACATTATAAGTGTTCAAGCTTATCGCTGAAAAACCGAAGTTATATTTCTTTAGTAGATTGTTGTTTGTAAAGAAATACATTTCCTCTTTCTCTTTTTTTGGAAGGAAAACTCGTCATTTGTGACCAAGTGCGAACTATGTTGTTTTCACGTGATAGCACGAACTGTAAACCCAGCTTTAAGATCCACAAGAGATCAAAACTTTGACCTGACTTCAAAAGCTTAGCTCGCCAGAAAAAAACATAGAGTAAAACTTTCCTTCACATGTGTCTTTGTTAGAAAACAAACTTGCTTAGATGTCGCAACACAAGCATGTTGAATCTACTTATTGTCTACATGGACAATAAAACCTACTTTATGTGTTTGATATAAGTAGTTAGTATCGTGAAAAATATTTGAAAAATCAATGAGTTAATGATAGCGTGATCGGACCGTCAATCGGAAAATTGTGGCTCGCATTCCGTTGTTTCAAAGCTTGTCTCGCAATTTCGAGATGTGAATACTCTATAAGACGGTGAAATTCCACTCTTCGGTCGGCAAAAGTTGGCGATCGGTATTGCAGAGATGCCAACCATTACGATTTGAGCGTAATCATTACGATTTTGGTGTATACATTACGACTATACACTCATACAGACAAATCTTACGACTTGTTGCAACTCCCAAATTATTATATATTATATAGGCCTATACAATAAAGTGATAAATTGTTCCCCCAGGGCTTGAAAGGGGTGAAAAGAAAATTTCTAGTGAGATACAAATAAATTTTGATAATAAATAAAAAAATAGTCCAAATGGCTACTTGCAATAATCATGTTTGTGCTTGAAATAATAAAAAAAAATTTGTATCTCTGATGTTTACCAATAGTTTGAGTGCGGTGCTTCTCCATACTTGGTACGTAGGAGAATCCATAGTTACGTCATCAGTGCTTGTCAGCCAATCAGCGCTCGCGTAGATGGGTATTTCTCTTTTTCTAAGCGGCATAGAAACACCAATGCGATCGTTCACAAGATGGAAAAAAAAAGAGGCCTCGTTCACCAGATTATCTTGTTTCTAAAAGGACTAAAACTGTGAATCAAAAATTTAGGAAAGAGTATAGTGCAAAATATCCGGTCATTGCATCAAAAGTCAGTGACAGTCATGCGTTTTGTACAGTTTGCCACATCGATTTTTCTGTGGCGCATGGCGGAATAAACGATTGGTCCAGACATACATAATCGGCATCTAACCAACAAAGGCTGAGGCGAAGACAAAAACGATGCAGATAACAACATTTATGAGTAAGAATTGAAACCATAAGTGCAGAAGTGATGTTCATGCAATTCGTCATTGCTTATAATTTACCCCTAGTTGTAGCTGATCATGCAGGACATCTATTCAGAAAAATGTTCCCAGACTCTGATATAGCGAAAAAATATGGTTGTGAAGATAACAAAATGATTTCAAGCATACTTGCTAACAGTGTTTACAGTTTAGCCACAGACGGATCCACAGAAATGGATGACTCAAAACTGTATCCAGTGGTTGTACGACATCCTGACCTTTTGCTTCGAAAAATTGTTTGTTCTCTTTTGACAATGGTGGAATGGAAAGAAGTTTCAACAGAAGAGAATATTTTCAAGCTTTTGGACTACGAAGTGACAAAGAGGAAAATTCCATGGGAAAACTGTCTTTTCTTCAGACAATGCCTCAGTTATGTCTGGTATGGGTAAAGGTGTGATGGGACACATCTCAAGACGACAGCCTATCATTCACTTCATGGGCTGTGCCTGTCACCTCATAAATATTGCTGCCCAGAAAGCTTCCAGAGAACTGCCCTGCCCAGTTTCTGATATACTGATAGATATCTACTATTTTCTGGACAAAGTGCTAGCAGAAACAAATTTCAAAGAGTTTTAAGGATTGTATGACAAAGAAACAAGAAAAATTCTACAACTTGTTAACACAAGATGACTATCACTTGGGGTGTGCCTCAACAGAATATTGGACATGTGGAAGCCATTGAAGAAGTATTTTCACTGTGAAAAGGAAAAACTAGATTCAAAAGGATCTAAATGTGCAGCTCAGTCAGGTAGCAATACTTTAACGGCAGGATATCCTCTCAGCCATACAGGGACACAATAAAAAGCAGACAAAGAAACATTTAACATAACTCAATATATGTTTAGGCAGTCTGAACTTGAACTGAAGAAGAGACAGTCAATGAAAAAAAGAGAAAAAAACGAAAGCTAGCAAGGAAGTAACCAAGAAACGTTATGAGCAGAGTAAGTTAAATAAGTTAACAGTTTTCTTGGACAACAAAATGAACTTGTTATTTTGTCTTTTTCTTCAGTCTGCAATTCCTCTATTTGAGCAAGTCAATTTGATATTTCAAAGAGAAGAACCTTGCATACACATTATGCATAGAACTCTGATTACACAAGTTAAAAATATACTTGTCAGATACATCAAGCCAGAATATCTTGAAGGCAACATCACTGAACTTGACTACAACAATGAATCCTTATACAAATCTTATGAGGCAGTTTCTATTGGAAATGCTGCCAAGGAATATATTGTTAAATATGAAAAGGACCCGGACCTGATCAGCTTCTACACCAGTGTCAAGAAATACTATATTGTAGCTGCAAATTACATGATGAAACATTTCCATCTAAATGATGAACTTTGAATCATGCAGTGGTTGCTGATCCAAAACTGAAAGTCAGCAAAGATTTCTCTTCTCTACACTTCTTCACAGACAGGTATCATTTCCTTGTCAATACACATGAGCACGACACTATTGACAAGTTGGAAGGGCAATATTTGAACTATCAAATTGATACTTTCTCAGAAACTGTCCTTCAGTTGAATGTTGACAAGTTTTGGGTTCAGCTGTTTACAGTTAAGGATGGAAATGGCAACCAGAAGTATGACATTCTGTGTAAGGTTATGCTTGAAATTCTTACAATCTTCCATTCTAATGCTGACAGTGAAAAGATATTTAGTTTAGTGACTAAAAACAAAAGCAAGTTCAGACCAAACTTGAGCACCTCAGTTTTGAGCAGTATTATAACACACAAGATGGGTATTTAGTCAAATGAACAATATTGTTATAGCTCCCAACCATCCAGAGACATTCTCATGAAAGCAAAGGCTGGAACAGCTGCACAACTATTACAATAAGTGTCATAAACATGATATAAACTAGTCCTTACACAAAGGCTTTTTTCTGCTTACTGTTTGTGCATGTTCAATGTTGTTTTACCAGTATATTTGTTACTCTGAACTAAATAAAAGACATAATTTCAAAATTATTTTTTAATTTATTTATTAAATACACAAAACACAGTCATAAATGAGCAATCTATAGCAGTAATAAATAATAATATAATAATAAAACCTTAGAGACATTGATCAGGCCTAGTAACCGCAAATGATAAAGGGCTCTGTCTACAATCATTACGCTCAGTAATTTGAAAGAGCTGGCATCTCTGGTATTGTTAACTAGCTGCTTTGCCTTTAGTCTCAGTTAAAACTAGTGATGCCTGAAACTACCAATCAAAACAGCTCTTTGTTTAAAATCTGGCGAAAGGTATTTCTGTCTTTTAACGAATATTCATCAGTCGATGAAGTTGTGGAAATGAGGAAGGATTAACAATTTCAAGCATCCGGGAAAGCAGTTTGTAACTTTGGTACCATTAGCATTAACTGTGCTCCTAAGGAAAAACAAGAACATTTCTAATGAAATATCATCGTCTCCACTCACTGGAAAATCCCAGACGCCACTCCTGTAGCCTGAGGAATCATCTTAAAAATTCAACCCGCATATCAGTCACCTTGAATGCCTAACCTGTATGTATATCAATTCGCCAATGTGTTTTCATTTTCTAAATTTTTATTCGTACTTTGTAGGTTCCTTGGTTTGTTTGTTTTGAATTTCGCGCAAAGCTACACGAGGGCTATCTGCGCTAGCCTTCCTTAATTTAGCAGTGTAAGACTAGAGAGAAGTTAGCTAGTCATCACCACCCACCGCCAAATCTTGGTATACTCTTTGACTAACGAATAGTGGGATTGACCTTAACATTATAACGCCCCCACGGCTGAAAGGGCGAACATGTTTTGGGCGACGGGATTTCGAACTCGCGACCTTCAGATTACGAGTCGAGCGTCTTAAACCACTTGACCATGCCGGGCCGGGTCCCTTGGAGTGTCCTCCATCCCCATCTCCTCTCTTTCATGTTCATCTCGTCACGTATACGATCTATCTCTTACATCGTCTTAAAAAAAGAGGCCTTATCACGTAATTTAACTTATATGATGTATTTCTTGTGTGATCTTCCGCGTTCACCTTTTTTTGTTGTTGTTGTTGTTCTCATCACGTTATTAATGTATTCAGGCGCATCGTTAGTTTTAAACGCGCTTGCACGAATTTAACGATATCCGTGTAAACAGTGCTTAGGGAGCGTCTGATCGTTGAGTTTTTCAGTTTGGTACATGTAACTGTATTAACAATCCACAGTTATAAACAGCATATTTTCCCGCCAGGGTTTCATTATATTATGAAATTGATTGTTTGTTTGATTTTGAATTTCGCGCAAAGCGAAACAAGGGCTACCTGCGCTAGTCGTCCCTAATTTAGTAGTGTAAGACTAGAGGAAAGGCAGCTAGTCATCACTACCCACCTCTTGGGCTACTCTTTTACCAACGAATAGTGGGACTGACCGTCACACTATAGCGACCCCACGACTGAAAGGGCGAGCATATTTGGTGCGATAGAGATTCGAACACGCGAACCACAGATTACTAGACCACGAAATTCAACTAAAGAGTTTAATCGTCAGATGGTAAGTCGGATGTGGACTAATGCTTAGAGCTTCCGAAACTGTAGTGAATAAAGCTTTCTCTTCCCTTTGAGACTGCGAATGTGCTAGAAATGTAGTGTGTAAGAGTGACAGTCAAGTCTTACTATTCGGTCAAATAAGAGTAGCTCAAGAGTTGACAGTGGAAGGGTAGTTAACTACTTTCCCTCTAATCTGTCACTTCAAAATTCGCTTTAATTCTAAAACGAATTTGATATACAGAAACATCAGGTGTGTATCCTGGCAGATGGCTTTGATTTATTGTATGTATGTATATATATATACATAACAGCGATAAAAATATAAAAAAATATTCAAAATCATCACAAAAAATGCGTAACCAAAAAACAGTTAGCATAATAAATAATACTAAATTAGTTCCATATGGCATTTACAACCTTACTTTGCATTGCAATAGCGAGGGGTATACTTCCAAAGTGTTTAACGCACTTTGATAGGCTGAACTGTCTCCGGTGCACCAATCACCATGAGCAACACATATAATCAATACCCGTACAATCACTGCGGCCAGCGTTAAGTAACATCTTTCATCACAACTTTTCTCAAAACTAAACTACAGTAATTATATATTTGTGCTAGTAATGGATAAAATTCAAATATTTTTATATTGACTAAAACACAATTTCTTTTAATTGTCCCAATGCTGGTTTTACCACCGGTAAACACGGTAACACATCACTGTTAAACAGATACGTAACAAAAACAGCTTTACTCAACTAGTGGTTCTTAAGTGTAGGAAGAGGTCGTGAAAAAGACACAGTTCTTCTAAAAAACTAAAATTAAATGGCTGAGAAGTAGTTTGAATATGGATCACGTGACCGGTAAAACCTTATTTATTTCCATGGATAATTTGGAAAATAAATGCCGGTGCGACTTGCAACAAAACTCGTGTAAATTATTACACCTTTTTAATGGGGATTGGGCTACTAAATCACCAAGGTTCGAGACTGATGCTCTCTGATTCTCTCCAGTGTAAGCTGTAAACATGTTATGAAAACGTTGTTTAGTCTTTTTATTTGATTGATTGAAAGTGCCGGACAAAGTCTTTCTCCATCGCCCTCGGTTAACAGGTCAAAACACAGAACGATTATGACTGAAATCTTATGCTGTGTGACGTAGCACACATGCGCGTAAAATGTCACTGAGACTAAATATTCCGTTTAACTGCAATTTTAGAAATAATAGCGTTACTGAAGCTTGGTATTTGATGGCAAATGTGGTAATTGGGTTCTCAACATATGACAATATAAAACAAGTAAAATAAACAAATATAATAAATTGTTTTTAACCCTTCAACTGCGGCCGACATCAAATGATTGCGCACAACGTTTTTAACACCCTGCCGGAAATAATAGTGAATCATTGCGCATGGGGGTGGTAGGTAGACATACACAAACCGCAAACAAAGGTTTAAAACATATATAAAACACTTTACCTGTAAAAGGTGCAGGTGTAGAATGCTATTCCTTTATTGATGGGTTGGTTCTCATATGTATATTATTAAGTACGATACCCCCAGTAACTCAGGGTTTGTCTGCGGACTTACAGCGCTAGAAACCTGATTCGATACCCGTGATGGGCAGAGCACAGATAATCCATTGTGTAGCTTTGTGCTTAATAACAAACAAACTGACATTAAGTTCGGCAGTACTTAATATTAGGTATCAACAAGATCTCCAAATAATTGACGCGCTGAAAAAACACTCTATTGAATTCCTAAGCGAAAAATCGACCACTCAAAGTGTTGAGTACCACATCTGGTCAACTGGACTAGCGCGGAGACTACCCAGACTATAGCTACAAACTTTCTCTAGCTCACTTGACTGGCCTGTGGGTATCTGCTTTTGATATTCCGATAAATATATATAGATATACATGGTAAACATATCATACAGGTACTTATATATCTTTTCAACACATTAAATAGTGAGTGCTACACATCGATGGATAGACACACGACAATTTCTAAAGATAAAGTATGTACTTTATACAGGTAGAACATAAAAATTAAACGCGCAAGTTTATTAAAGATAATGAATTTTAAGCAGTTTTAAAATGTATTCACTTAGTACCACTTTACTTGTTTGTGTACTTTTTATTGCAGTATTCATTTTGTTTTGGATACTTCTTAAAGCAATTCTACAAATAAGCTGCGATTCCACTTTTCATTTTGTTTCCCTATTCCTGATTTTAATATTATGAAACAACGTTATGGTCACTGAAGCCTAAACTGACTTTATTTCTAAGCACTTATAAGAAATCATAACGACCTACAAGTAGTTTAGTGCATACATGATTCAGAGAAATGTATTGAAAATGAAGCCTGAACTTTTACTCTACGTAATGTAGTATTCGTTGATTTATGTACCTCTTACGGCACTGTGTAACAAAACAGTATAATGTCCCTACTCGCACGTTTTGTGCTAAATTCAGTAAACACCGCAAGAAAGAGGGTATACGTTCAAAGCAACCAAAGCTGCTCACTATTTCATCTGTGGGGATGATATTATCTGAAGGCCAGTCCCACTGTTCATTGGTAAAGAGAAGCCCAAGAGATAGCAGTAAAGTAAGGATAAGAGTTGATAAATTTGTGATTGTGGTTTTAAGTATTTTAAAAGTTATATGTATCAGGAATATGACAGTGTCCATTACATGGACATATAACAACTGAACAAATATATAGGAAAATAAATAATATTTAACGGAAATTAAGGACTGTTAATTATTTTTAGAACTGCTATACAGGGTCTATTATTCTCTGATCGTCAGTCTCACGTGAAGAAATTCATAAATAATAAAATAAATAAAATTAAATAATAAAAGAAATAGAAATCAGGATATCGAGATGTTGGTACTCAAGTTTACAATGTTTTATATTTGTATTACCCTTCACTGCCAGTAGACAGTTGGGTAAAGATGACAGCTGTCCAAAGTAAAGAAGAAAAAAAAGAAAAAAAAAGATAGAAAAAGTAATAATAATAAGATACTACAATTTGGGGTCAGTAGATTAGTTTGTTTTAAATTTCGCGTAAAGCTACTCGAGGGCTATTTGTGCTAGCCGTCCCTAATTTAGCAGTGTAAGACTAGAGGGAAGGCAGCTAGTCATCACCACCCACTGCCAACTCTTGGGCTACTCTTTTACCAACGAATAGTGGGATTGACCGTCACATTATAACATCCCCACAGCTAAAGGGGTATGCATGTTTGGCGCGACGGGGATACGAACCCGCGACCCTCAGATTACGAGTCGCACTATTGTCGGGCTATTGGGGTAAGTAAGATAAACTAGCGAATGGACGTTAAGACTGATAAACAGTGTACTCCCATCGCAATTTGGGATTTTCTACCACCGTCACCTCAAAACCTAGGATACATTTTATATCCCACATTACAGCCTGTACCGTGGGGATCCTTTCAATTGATGCAGCGTTTTTTATTTTTGGGGGCTTGTTTTTATTTATAACAAATTATCGTTATTAGAGGTTTGGATTTGCTTTTTTTAACATACTCCCTTCTTTTGATTTTGTTTTATTTTACTTGGTTATTGAGTATTAACGATATGTTTCAAATGATTTTTGTTTGTTTGTTTGTTTGTTTGGAAATTTCGCACAAAGCTACTCGAGGGCTATCTGTGCTAGCCGTCCCTAATTTAGCAGTGTAAGACTAGAGGGAAGGCAGCTAGTCATCACCACCCACCGCCAACTCTTGGGCTACTCTTTACCAACGAATAGTGGGATTGACCGTCACATTATAACGCCCCACGGCTGGGAGGGCGAGCATGTTTAGCGCGACGCGGGCGCGAACCCGCGACCCTCGGATTACGAGTCGCACGCCTTACGCGTTAGGCCATGCCGGGCCATTTCAAATGAAAAGACGTCGGTTTGGTCAGCAGAAGCAAACAGTTTTTTGGTTTTTTTTTTAATCTTTTCTGTTTCGAGGAATTTAGATTAGAAGTTATGTAGATACGTACCACTTGAGTAAGGTCTGTAAATTAACGTACCAGCTTCTTAGTCGGAGAACTACAACCAATATTTACATAGAGAAACGTCAAGGAGTTAGGCACGATGCTGCCGTAAAGGAAGTCTTCTTTCAAACGTTCCCGAAGGGCAGGTTAAAATTATACAGCTTAACAGTTGGTAATATGGTAGATGTATTTACATAAAAGCTGCTCCTCGAAACCAACCTTGCTACAATTAAACGTTGATACTAGAGAGAGTCGGGCATTTTAGTAGTAAAAAGGTGTAGTTTGAGTAGTGCCATAATTAATAGGTTAATCCATGACGACTTGTGTACTATATAGAATGGTATAGTTTGGGGAGTGTCATAACTAATAGACTAGCCTTTCAATCAGTTGTGCCTCTATTTTTTCTACTTGAATGCGCTCTTGATGAATAATAAAAAAACTTAGCATTCATCACCTATCCAGAATGTACAGTACGTTTGGTGATGAATAAATTGTGATATGTACGTAGGTGAAGGAAATGCTGCCAAAACAAGCGGAACTAAGACCAGTCTTAATAAATGTATAGTTGTTAAGACGTTATTAGTTATAGTTTAAAAACGTCACATAAAGGGAAATGGCAGGAATAGATCAACTTCTTAAAGAACCACTACTTAAAAGTTTCCCTATAATTTAAGACCAGAAATATCGACTTCTTCGTCTGTAAGAACTTTATGTAGTGTAGCAGCACTGTTCTTTTCACTACAACAACGCTCTTCCACACGTAAGCTACAGCATTTTTTCCCTCAAGCTTAGGCAACGGCTATCAAACCTTGAAGCTACAGGTTCACAGTCTAGTCACTCGAATTACTATTACATTTTATTAATTTTGAATATTAAACACATTCACTTCCGAATACAAGTGCTTGTTTAAGCTGCAGATGCTAAGAAATCAGTCAATGAGTTTAACTTATTCTGAAGGTTTGTAATGGTCACTTTCTTTTTTCTTGTAACGAATGTATTGAGGCCGGGCATGGCCAGGAGGTTAAGACACTCGACTCGTAGTCTGAGGGTCGCGGATTCAACTCACCGTCACACCAAACATGCTCGCCCTTTCAGCCGTGGGGCAGTTGTAAAGTTACAGTCAATCCCACTATTCGTTGGTAAAAGAGTAGCCCATGAGTTGGCGGTGGGTGGTGATGACTAGCTGCTTTCCCGCTTGTCTTATACTGCTAAATTAGGGACGACTAGCGCAGATAGCCCTCGAGTAGCTTTACGCGAAATTTAAACCAAACCAAACCAAACGAATGTACTCTTGCATCAGAAATCAAGGCCATCACTGTTTTGTTAGTGTTTATCGTAAGCAATAAAATACGATAAAAATCGTGGGATCAGGGAGAATATATTCTGATTTTGTAATTTTTGTTCAGTATAATCTGTTACTTTTATTCTTTTATTAACGTTTTCGATTTTTAATGTAAACCAGGTTCATTTTGTTATTAACTGCGATAAAAGTTGCGTCTAAGTTTGACCTCATATGTTAAAAACTACTGAAAACTTGGCTGACGTATTTACACGCATGTGGCTGAAAAAGAATCTCGTTAGGAACCCATCAGTATTGAGAACTAAAAGACCATTCATATGAAAAAAAAAAGTATAGGCCACATGAGTGTTTGGCGCAACGATAGAAATAAGCTTAGTCATATACAAGTATTTCTATTTCTGACTCCACCCACTAGATGGCTTCCGCGAAATGTGGTAGTCAGAGAAAGGTGCGAAACCTGTTTGTGACGTGTTGCTTGGCTTTAGATAAAATGTTTGCATGAACGTGTTGAAAAACGTTATTTTAAAGAAGCTCTTAAAGGCTAACGTTTACTCAGCAGCATGCGAATGGATTTTGTATCAGGTACGGGTCTTTTTCTCTGTCACATCTAAAGCAGTATTAGCAGCAACATTTCAACCCTTCTTGTGGGTATCACAAACTGCTCTTTAGTTCATTTTTGTTTGTTTGTTTTACATTTTAGTATAAAACTTTCAGCATTTCTTAAGTACAGGTTAGCTCAGTATGACACATGATAATCAACTTTCGTGTGTTATTGTGACACCTAGAAATCATGCACGAGTATGGCACGTGGTCATCATACTCTTAGAGGTTAGTTTTACACGTGGTAAACAAATCCTTGTTAGCCGCTTTTCACAAACCATGTCTTATATTTTCTTCCTACTATTACATAAGCACACAGCTGTGCCCTGAGTTAGGCTTAATACAGAGTTTACGATCAGTTTGCTTAATTATCGAATAATCTAATGAGGAAACAGTAAAACCGTAAACATAAACTTGTTTCTTGAACTTCATTGCAAGAGTGAACTTGTTTATGAAAATGAATACAAACAGTAACCGTTTCTCTACCAAAAACATTTTAACTATTTTTACCAAAATTAACGTTTTACAGATTAGTTGTGGAAACTTTTATTGTACGTTAATGACTAAATTCCACGTACGAAACTTCTACTGTCAGGCTTTAATCAAAGCTTCTGGTATTATCTTCCTTTCATTTCGTACAAAACTACTCTCGCCATCCCTTTTCAGATTTTGTTCGTTTGTTTGAATTTCGCGCAAAGCTACTCGAGGGCTATCTGCGCTAGCCATCCCTAATTTAGCAGTGTAAGACTAGAGGGAAGGCAGCTAGTCGTCACCACCCACCGCCAATTCTTGGGATACTCTTGTACCAACGAATAGTGGGATTGATCGTCACATTATAACGTCGCCACGGTTAAAAGGGCGAACATGTTTTGTGCGACGGGGATTCGGACCCGCGACCCTCACATTACGAGCTGACACTTCTTAATGGGTGATAATATACAAGGCTGCACGTGAAAGAAATGTGACTTTTTCTAGTGATCAGACAGGCTTTAGGGTCAGTGTCACGTGGTAAGTCTGTTAGTTATATAACACTAATAGAGATGGTGATGTATTCATTCATCAATGGTTCGTCTGTTAGTTATATATCAACGATTCTTTTTTTGTTGTTGTAGACTTTGACATAAACGATATTTAAAACTATTGTAATAAATTCATACTTACATGAATGACAGGTACAACTGTTTTAACAAATTCAGTGATATGGACGTCATTTAGAACTGTTGTAATAGATTCACACTTACATGGATGACATTTAAAACTAATGTTACTTTTCCACAATGATCTATAGTACTTTTGTTTTACGTCATGACAAGTATTGGCATAACATTGTTTAGCGTGTGTGTATTTCTGTTAGAAACATCAATCATTAACTTAAAAATTCAAAGAGATTTCCGAGTTTAACTAAAATACAAATAAAATGTGGCCGCTTACTAAACACATTACAAAAACAAAGTTCTCATTTGAGATGCCATCGAAAACAGTCATAATTCTAGAGTGATAACAGCTTTTCAGAATATATTATTAAAGATAAACAACGCTGCAACAGGTAAAACGTGATAGCTAGCTTGACATTTTTAATGCTATTTTTTCGGGTGGCAGTGAGGAGTTTAAACAGGAAGTCTGTAATAAAGTTTAGAAACAAGTTAATTTAAACTAGTTAGAATTTTGTTTGCGACAAGGCTTAACCGAAGACACCGCCCCGATAACGAATTAGATCCACCATAAGTCTTTCCCACCAGCAAGAAACTTCATTAAGCTTAGATTGTACTGAGTGATCGAGGTCAAAGTTTGTTAAGCGTATGATGTACTTGTTAGATCGTGTTTATGTTTAATTATAACTTAAAACTGTGTCAAGTTTTGACAGATCGAACGTCTAAATTGATACATTCAGTATAGTTAATATAGTTAGGTGGTTGTAATGTTGTATATGTGAATCGTAAGCCGATAAGGTTCTCCTTATCAATGCTGTAACTAACACTTCTCACCAAATCACTTTTCGTTCAAGTTCCGCCGTTACACAAATATACCTGCGCATAACGCATTGTTTCCTTAAGGCGACGATAGCACCCTCCATACAGTTGTTACGAGTATTTCGTAAATAAAATATTTTTAGTCGGCACTACATGAAATGTTTGGTCATAAGAAAGATAGTTCCTACCTCACTTTTTTCGCTTGTATGACGCTTCAACGCACCATATGTATGTATGACGTAACTGTATTTCTCAGAGTTGTTTAGAAAGTTTACGAGTTTTTATAAAAGAAATAATACAAGATTTTCTTTGATGGTTTGCGAAATCTCATACCACATGTTTTTATCATGACTGCCGATGTTACCTCCGGGCTATGAATCATAAGGGGAACTGTACAAAAATTCGCTAAATTGACTTTTTAGAGTGTATTAAAACTTTACCATGCAAAAGGCTTGGAAAGTTGTATTTTATGGTTAAGTGATATTATGGGGACCCATATATACGATTACTCCCGGGCCAGAAATAATTGTCGTCGACACTAGCTTTTATGTTTTTGTTGTTTTGCTTAAAGAGGTATTGATCTTGATTCAAAGGAATCATTTTAAAACACAGACAGCAGCTTGCTATTGAATCTTATCAGTGATATATAATCTTCTTTTATAGTGAGAATACAACCGTTTAGAGAGGGAAAGTTGTACAAGCTGTATCAGTACGGAAAGGTAGACATGAAACTGTAACAGTTAATGTGTTACAAGATGTATCAGTAAGAAAAAGTACATCAAGCTGTAACAGTTAATGTGTTACAAGATGTAACAGTAAGAAAGAGTACATCAAGCTGTAACAGTTAATGTGTTTTGAGATGTACCAGTAAGAAAGAGTACATGAAACTGTAACAGTTAATGTGTTACAAGATGTATCAGTAAGAAAGAGTACATCAAGCTGTAACAGTTAATGTGTTACAAGATGTAACAGTAAGAAAGAGTACATCAAGCTGTAACAGTTAATGTGTTTTGAGATGTACCAGTAAGAAAGAGTACATCAAGCTGTAATAGTTAATGTGTTACAAGATGTACCAGTAAGAAAGAGTACATCAAGCTGTAATAGTTAATGTGTTACAAGATGTATCAGTAAGAAAGAGTGCATCAAACTGTAACAATTAATGTGTTTCGAGATGTACCAGTAAGAAAGAGTACATCAAGCTGTAACAATTAAAACAAAGTAGTGCAACCAACTGTACCAGTCCAGAAAGGTTAATGTGGTACAAACAAACTATAAAAGCACAACAGTTAAGGTGGTACAACAAATTGATAAATATTTCCTTTAATTACGACAAACTTATATTGTTCGAAAGATATTTTTCCTTTGTCACGTTATTTGTCGTGATGAATATTACATCAAACCTTCCTTGTTTTTAAGATATTTTTATTTTTCACATTTTACGTTATTCTTTAGGCTCAGTTTTCACGTGTTGCCAAAATATTGTGTTTCAATAACGTTAAAAATACAAACAGGTTTTTGAGCCACTGATTTTGTTAATGTCGATGTTTCACCATATTAACAAGCAGCATCCACACCTATTATATTTAAGGTTGCGTAAGATACGCAAGACATTTTGCAGTTTTAATTGAAACATTTCTGTAAATTTCAAAATGAGTAATACGTTGAAATGTAAGAAAGAAGATTGCGTAAGAAATTTTAACCAAGACTATTTTTTTGCAAATTTCGAGATTCCAGTCGCCCTCGTTTTGATTTTTCACACCGAAACACATGTGTATTACCTTTGTTGAAGTTCGTAGCATGTACTCGACCTCAGAAATATGTTATATGGCAGAAAATGTAGGATTCTGTTGCTTTAGTTGCACATTTTAATTAAACTAAAGCCAGATGTGTCTTCATCATTTATGCATTATGCTGCGTATCGAAGATCTGGGATCCGATACGTGATTTCGCTAAACATTTTCTGGATTTTCAGTTGAAAATGCGCTATAAAAGTGACGTCAATACCATTTTTTGGTTAAAAAAACAAAGAAACTCCTTGCAGTTGCGTGTGAAACTGGCTTACTACCATCTTTTTTATAAATAGTAGCTTCAATTTATGGTAAGCTAAACTTTAGTCTTAAGAGTATCTAAATTGGCTGTTTAGCCAACGTCTGTACAACATACGTTTGATCCAATAGCTGTATGAGAAAAGATGGAAACAGAACTTGCAATATGAAAACTGAAACTTTTATGTGTAAACTTTATTTGTTGTTGTTCCTTAAGTAAGCAGCAATGTGTGTGGGGTTGAAATCATACCTATAAAATTACATAGGAAGTCATTCTTACAAAATTAATATCTAGTTAGGCTTCACACCTACATAATCGTGATCTATTTGGGAGTTATGTCAATGAAATTACACTCTTTAGGATTCATATCCACAAAATTACTATTCGCGCATATCAAAAACGACCTGTCTATCAAATAAGTTTTTAAGTAAAAAACAAACAATTTTTTTACATAGTGATTGTTGTAAATATTCTAACTGGTACCGCTAAAGAGACACACTTCCAGAATTATAAAATACAGTCGTTTCCATTAATTCTGGCTGTCTATCGTTCTTCTGTTCAGCTTAATCGTTTCATTGTTATTATTGTAGGGAGAGAGGAGATCCGCGTGCAAATCTGTGAAGCTCCTATGCCGTGTCCTCACCACCAAAGGTCAGAATTTAACTCTCGAAAACGTCGGGGGAATCTACCCAAAGAATCTGTGAAAGTTCTTAAAATGTGGCTCTACGAACATCGTTATAACGCCTATCCTTCTGATCAAGAAAAACTGATACTTTCCAAAGAAGCCAACCTGAGCGTTCTGCAAGTTTGTAACTGGTTCATCAACGCCAGACGTCGCATACTGCCAGATATTATTCGTAGGGAAGGTCACGACCCTCTTCGTTACACAATCACAAGAAAGACGTCACACAGACCACGAGGATTGCATCAGTCACATGATCTAGCCATTTCGGAGCCGTCACACGAGGATGACTTGTCCAAACATGGTACAAGCCTTTTCTCCTCTGTTGATGACAGCGCCACGGACGGTGACGCGGAGAGCGAGGACAGTTCAAGTGAAGGATTTGCAAATGAACGCTCCACCTCACCTTCGTCACTAAATAGTACAACCTGCCCCTTGAAGCTTAGAAAGAGATGGCAGCGTAATCACGAACAAGAAATCTTGTGCCAAGAATGGGAAGACTCAACTGTTTCTCAAATCATCATAAATACGCCTTCAAACAGCCAGGCTCACGAGACGTATAACGGACAGTTAAAGTCGAAGTTTTCCGTTCCTGCCTTAACAATAACCGCATCTTCGACAGTCTTTGCTTCATCTTCTCTGACTCTTACTAGTGATGATCCTTTCAGTTGTCTGAATTTGTTAGTAGACGTTGCCGTTAAAGAACTAGAAAAGCGAGAAGTGAAACAGAAGGGACAGTTACGATAAAAAATAAATCGTTATTTCGTATTTTTATTTTTGAAATTCTGTGCATATTGGATTTTCCAGATTCATCAGTAACCACGAATAGAAGATGTAATGAATTTAACCCAGACTGTTAAAGTTTTCAGAAAGTCTTATTTTTGCTTTTTATGGCATCGATGTGTGTAGAATATTGTGTTCAACGAAACATATGTCAATGTGTACAGTTTGCGGATGGAATAACCTCAGAACTATTCGGTTTCAACTATTTAATCAGGTTTTTCCATCAGAATCATTGCAGTCCTGCACAAAAAAAAAAAAAAAAAATCATAATCTCAGTTACAGTTTCCATAACTTATTACCAAAGTAATATTATGCGCTTGCGCGCCCTTCACGTATTCTTTCGGCACGCAACTTTACAGCTAATTCCAGGAATCTGGTTTAAATAACTGGAATTCTAAGCTCAGATGAATATAAAAGGTATTTGGGGAGTGGTGTCATTTAGTGTGATGTGTAAGTGGGAAAATCACATTTGTAAGAAGAAAATTTACAAGTTAAAATAGTTTAAGCGGGATCTAATACATATTAAACATATTATTAAATTAATCACAATCGCCTCATTTATAGAGTGAGATTTTCTAAACAGTTTATATCCAATAAAGTAAACTTTTGTTACAACGTTTTAGAACTACAAAATTCATTTATAAAATTATTTGTTAGGCTGTTTTAAACACAATATACTTGAAACAGCTTAATTACGATATTAATTAATTAATTAACTCACTTCAGCCAGAACATATCACATCCTGTTGACGGCTGAAGCTAAGTTGTCCGCTGACTCTTTTAATCATTTTTGTCCACTTTTTAATGTAAAATAGGCAGATACCCCCTCGTTTAGTAAACATTTATGATAGTGTAGAGGTGACTTTTCGGACAGAAACGCCTTCTTGAAACTACCTCCTTCCAGTGGACAAGGGGCTCATTTACACTATCTAAAACTAGGTATTATTCCCCACCAGAACCTTAGATAGTTTCTAAGCTGAACAACTTAAAAGAGATAAGTCCGACTGCTACTGGCCCGGCATGGCCAAGCGCGTAAGGCGCGCGTCTCGTAATCCGAGGGTCGCGGGTTCGCGCCCGCGTCGCGCTAAACATGCTCGCCCTCCCAGCCGTGGGGGCATTATAATGTCACGGTCAATCCCACTATTCGTTGGTAAAAGAGTAGCCCAAGAGTTGGCGGTGGGTGGTGATGACTAGCTGCTTTCCCTTTAGTCTTACACTGCTAAATTAGGGACGGCTAGCACAGATAGCCCTCGAGTAGCTTTGTGCGAAATTCCAAACAAACAAACCTACTGCTACTTTCCGCATGAATTTTGTTATTTATCTGCTACTAGATTTGAATGTTGACCCTCCATTCTAAACCAGTGGCGATAATAAAGACAATGGAAAAATTGCAAAGAAAATTAAACAAACACTTAAAAAAATTTAGGAAAAAATCCTATATTTTAGAAATGGTATAAAACGACAAATGTCGAAATAAACATTTTACTTTTTTATTATTATTCAATAATTGGTTTAAGCTTGGCTGAGCTATTATTGACACTATTTTTTAAAATACTTTTTTTTTACATGTTTGTGTAAGTTTGTCCTTTTTTGTCCTTGTCTTGATTACCTAGGTTCCTCCTAATCTTTGTTTATCAGTACATCAGATGTGCTGACTTCCCTTTCTACCCAAACGCTTAATGAACTGTATACGGAAATTTTGGCAATTGCTTAAATAATTTGCCCGAGAGTTTTAATTTGCTCAGGTATTTGTGATTTTTTAATACAAATAAGCACATTAATTTAATAAATGTTTTAGAAATAAAATAAAAATTGGATGTGCAACACAAAAGTATATTTTCATATTGGAAATCTTCATGGCTTTTACACCACATATAAAACCGTCCATGTAAACATACAGGTTAAAATATTTTAATAAAAGTTTTAATACCCATACCAGCCGTCTTGAAATACATTTTACTTCAAGTGGGTTTCTCGTTATCACGAAACATTCGGGTTGATTTTTCACACTAATCCTTAATTTGTGCCGTGACTATCAGGACCCCCTAACTGGGTAATGCAGGAAATAACTGGCGCCACATGAAACCTAGTATACATGGAGTATTTACTCTATAAATGAAAGGATGCGAATTAATCGTGCATACTGACACACCGTGGTTTTGTAATGTTTAGCCCATCATTTTTGTAGTTGCTTCGACGATTTGAAGACGTCCTCATTACTAGCGGCACGTGTGAATAACTTTATAGGATTAAGTGGTAACGCCCACATACTCAGTATTCGATTATTCAATTATTTTTTGTTACTTTTATCATGTAATAGGACACAAAGCTGCATGGTTCCTAACTTCTGTTCATGAGATTTCAAAGCACAGAGAAACACTGAAATACTAACAACGTAGATCGTGTTTCAAACGTTGATACGGATTTGAACGTGGCTGTTACACACATATTAATGAACACATCAAAATTACAAATCTAAAAACAAAACTTTGATTGATGATATTTTTCCGCAAGGGGGAGGAAAGAAGTTGGTGATGTAGAAGTTCGTACATCAATACAACTTGTTAGTTAAGAGATGTCAGAATTATCGGATGACTTAAAAATAACGTACACGTGAAAAATATATTTCAGAGAAAAATGGTATTACTGTCAGTTACGCTAATATGTGAAGGTCTTCTCTTGGTACTGTTCACCATCGAAGGTCTTTCCCTAGTCAGTGTATTAGTGTTCAGTATCGAAATCGAGGAACTTTCCTAATTAATGTACATTTTTATGCAAGGATATTTTATATTGTTGACAAAACAACCTAAAACCTATAGGTCCAATTCAATAGCTTATATTGTTACATAGGTTTTATCAAAATCTATAGGTCCAATTCAATAGCTTACATTGTTACCTAGGTTTTGTCCCCCAGTGGCTCAGCGGTATGTCTGCGGACTTACAAAGCCAAAAACCGGCTTTCGATACCCTTGGTGGGCAGAGCACAAATAGTCCATTGTGCAGCTTTGTGCTTAATTCAAAACAACAACAACAACTACCTAGGTTTTCTAGACCTGGATGTTCAAACTGAATTGCTCTATTGTTTTCTGAGTTCCTCGGTACTTATAAGCTAACTATTTGTCTCCTGTTGTTGTCAAGATTTCCTGGTACCTGCAATTTCGGCTAAATATTTAATTAAATATTTGTCATATGTAACCGGCATTAAGAAAATTTCTCATCATATCAAGGTTGAATACAGTTATAGGATTAAGTGGTAACGCCCTTACTCTAATTACCAGCTTATTTAAATTAAGTCAAACCTAGTCCACTGAAGGTCCACTAGATGTACGGAAATTAATATATCAGTATTGAATACCATATAAATCTAATATAAAATAATATGTCACTGACGGTGAACACAGAACGCTATAAACAGTATAACTGAAGTCTATGACACTATAATCCAGTTATTTTCAACATAATATGTCTATCTACTGATGCATTCGGTTATCAAATAACACTAACTGAACATACAAGAATTGGTTTCTGTGGGAAATATTTACTAATCTATTAGAGCCATCATGTGAATAAAATAAAAATAATATCTGAATTTACAAAGGTATATTATTAACAGAGAAATTCTCTATTTCAAACTTTCTTTAATTTTGTTCAACGATATGAATTTTTTATAAGATAATAAAACAGAACCTTTAAGTTTTCCAGCTTGCGCTCCAATATCTTTGTATATCGCTTTAGTCTAATACTGACTGAACTTTTATTTGTTAGCATAATTAGTTCCTTTAAAATTCTTGCAATTCTATTTCCGTTTCTTATTGCAGCGCATTATGTGTTGCAGTAAATAGTGATATACAATTTTTAAAGCAATGATTAAAGAGTTTACAAATATAATAGTTTCTAAATATATTTAAAAAAACACGTTTAATTTTTTTATGTCATTTTAGCAAAAAACATTCTTTTAACTCATTAAAATAATATTAACGAACACATAAATGGCAGAAACACTCAATAAATAAAATATAAGCGACTTTAAAAGTGATCTGACATATTAAAGATATTACTTTTGGTTGAAAGAAATACTTTAAATTATTTGAAATGAAATGTGAGATTATTAAATAAACATGAGGTCGTATTACGAAATATACTCTTCAAAAAAAGAAACGCAAAAGGCAAAATTTGAGACATATTGTTAACAAGTTTATTCCGGGTAGTTCTGTATGACATGTGTGAAACTTTGCACATTCACTGCTGAACATCCAAAGTCTGCAAAGGCGAAGTCCACGCTCACTAGTTGAAGTTTAACGTCACTCAACGTCAATAACGAGTATGCCCCCCATGAGCATCAATAACTGCTTGGCATCTCCTGCCCATGGAAGCGATGAGATGACGAATCACATCCTGTGGAATGGCTGTCCACTCAGCCTGCAAAGCTGCTGCAAGCTGAGGTAGAGTCTGCAGTTGAGGTTGTCGCCGTTGCAAACGTCGGTCCAACTCGTCCCAAAGATGTTCGATGGGGTTTAAATCTAATGATCTGGAGGGCCAGGAAAGAACGTTGATGTTATGGTGTCTCAAGAAGACAGTGGTGAGTCGGGCTGTGTGAGGACGGGCGTTGTCATGTTGAAAAACGTCGTTGACGTTCACCATGATGGGTTGCATATGGGGCCTAAGAATCTCGTAGATGGTTGCGTACGGTCTGATCGGAAATCCTATGCAGCCCTGGTATGGTTGAGGCAGTAGACGTCGCAGTGGTGGTTCTATTCCGAAGGTGACGTAACCGGATGTGGCGATCTTGTGCGGGCGTGGTCACACAAGGTCTGCCAGATCGTGGACGTTCTCAAGTTGATCCATGTTGTTGGTGACGATTTCATAGCCTTGTGATGATGCTTGGGTAGACATTCACAGCTCTGGCAACATCTGATCGAGATTCGCCTGCTTCCAAGCGACCAATGGCGTTGTTGCGTTGTGCTTCAGTCAGTCTTGGCGTAACTGTATTGTGTGTCGGTGGCTTAACACTGAGCTATGGAAACCGAGAACCCGTCACTTTTATAGGGATTTTGCACATCTTGCACTTGCAGATCTCTCAAACAAATTTATTGGACACGAATGCGTTTTGGCGAAAAATCCGATGTTTTCCTCCGTTTTCAAAGTGCACAACTTTCATTGTCATTTTGGTCTGACAATCAGAGCCTTAACACGTGTAACATCACATACTGTGAACTTGTAACGTTATTACATATATTTCTCTTTAAAATAACAAAATATCCCTTTTGCGTTTCTTTTTTTGAAGAGTATATTAAGATGATATGTTGAAGAGATTCCTATTTTTGAACCTGTGTATTTTCCTAACTTCAGGTATCATGTAAAAATACAATATCTTTTCATTATTGATATTCATACCAACAAATACATGATCACACCAACAAAGCTCCGACAAAAAGTGCATAATTATAGCATTTATATAAAAATATGCATTGTACTATTTTAAACTGAAAATTTCTGCAGCCATAACACCTCAAGACACTGAGGATATTCGTCATCAATCAGATTCTATCTATTAGAAATAATCAAAACAATACTTACACAAGTGGAAAGTAGGTTTATTGAGAACCCATCTCAGATCCCACTACTATTCACTCTTTGTAACCAGTTGTGAGCTACCCAACTGCATTGGGTCTGATTGATTTATCAAATAAATCTCTCCTGTGCCGTTCAGTAATTCTTCCTGCCTTAAGTCGAGAACTGCGTGATGTAACTAACTATTCCATATATTTCTATCATTCATACCTCTAATAACACAATAATAATTTGTTATAATTATAGTGATATAATAACATATCATACTTTAAACTATTATATAATTTCATAGTGTTCACATTTTCCTATCAAATGCTAAAAAAAGATTCATTTTGTTTTCTTATTTTCATCTTTCGAAGCTCTACTCAAATAAGTGGTTGAGTCTAACAACGAAAAACGCAAATTTTGTCTTTTGTTCATTGCCCTTAAGATTTTGGCCAGCAGTGTACTAAGGTCTGTCTACCCGCTAAACGTAAATATAGTATATATCAAATAAGCAACTGCCAACACTTTACGCTTCTAGTATCACCTTTTTATATTTACCTTTCAATTGAGATACGAACGATTTTACCTGCGATTCGGTAGGGAAAGTCGACAATCACGACTCAGCAGTAGGATGAACAGGCAGGAACACTTTAAAAGCAGCTACAGTTATAATGTTTTACTGGGTTTGTTTATGAATTTCGCGCAAAGCTATACAATGGCTATCTGCACTAGCCGTCTCTAATTTAAAAGCGTAAGACTAGAGGGAAGGCAGTCATCACCACCCATCGCCAATTCTAGGGCAGTTATTTTACCAAAGAATAGTAGGACTGATTATCACATTATAATGTCCCGACGACCGAACATGTTTGGTGTGACGGGGATTCGAACCCAAGCCCCTAGGATTACGAGTCAAACGCCTTAACCAACCTGGCGATTGTTATACTGGGCCTGATGCACAATAGCTACCAAGATCGTTCTAAACGGCTCCTGAATATCTCCGAGTGTCATTTGGAAACTCTTGCTTCCGCGCTGACGTATTTCATTAACTTTATCAACTTCAAATATCTTTTCGTAGAGTGTGGGAAAATACCTACTTTTTAACCAATAAAAATACCCACAAAATTTCAGTTCAAATTAAGCAAAACCGGACTGAAAATGTTATTTGAAATAACATGCGAATAAAATAATGATATGAAAAAAATGCTAAAGAATGTATAAATTTCACTATGTAAAATAGCCAACTTTATAAACCTTTCCTGTAAGAATGGAAAGGTCTCCAAAATCACCTAAAATAATCTTTTGTAAAATTTTAATTATTACTGGTTAATTAACAATTTAAGGTTTAGTTTTGGTGTTCTGTGCAAATTAATACATATGCATGACCTTCACGCCAAGTGTAAACAGACATATCAAACTATCCCAGGTGTGTTGCAATGATTTGTGGTATTAAAGCGCTTTCTACTGGCAAATTATGTAATTACTATGTGAACAGAAATTATTTTTACGTATAACGTAAAAAAGTATGGATGTAATAGATTTTATATACCAGAGAATAATAGATTTTAAGTTTGGCAAACTTATCCGAGCCATTCATAATTGGGAAGCAAGGAATAATTAATAAAACAAATTGTCTAATGAAAAATACTTTATTTCACTCTTTTTTGTAGGAAAATACACTGTATATTTTATTTAGAATACGAAAGCATTAGCTTTTGTATTGAGAAAAAAAAAAAGCCACATTTTCACAAATGTTTTTCCTTGAAATTAGCTGCAGCAGTATCTTTTATTTAAATAACTGAAGTTTGTTTTTGATCACAATCAGTTTTAAAGAACGTTGCAACTGTGACTATATACATCAACTTGGGAAGAATTCTTCTGATCACGATACAAGAACAGCTGTAATTGTGAGAATATCATAGATAATTTGATATTTTCTTCGAGTAACTTTAGAAAGAATGCAATAGATTGGAGTACAAAAGTATTGGTAATGTTGAAAACATGAAGATATTGAAGTTAGCTTGCGACGTCTGCAGCATAAAGTTTATGTTTTTTCGTTTTTTTTAATGGGATCATTGTATTGAGAATCAGAGTTAGATCAAGTTGTAAATGTTGGATCTGGAACGAAAAATAAATGTTGTGAAATGATAATATTCTTATAAAAATATTAACAAACTAAAAGTATATAATTCATTTATATTTTACTGGTGTCCTCATCACCTGAAGCAAGGGAAAAAACCAATAAAACATTTAATTAATTCATGAGGAATCTGCGAGCTAATATTCCTTACAAACTATAATTTCCTAATATCATAGATTTATGCTTTTAACACTTAAAAAAATTATATAATTAATGTCTAATGTAGAATTTTGTTTATACATCAAATGAAATTATTTTCCTACAATACAGAACAAACAACAAAAGTATTACGTCAAATATATTACATGTCCTTGATATGGCTATATGTATCAGAAAGCTACTGGCGTCAATACATTTAACTGAAGGTGGTTGGGTAGGTCAAGCAGAATTTGTTGGTTTGTAGAATATTTACCCTTAATCATTTTAGGGCTGCAGTACGTAATTCTTAAAGAAAGATTGGCATGTTTATTTAAAAGTGATATTGATTTTTTCGATTCGAATAACAATTTATCTCTTCTTATTTCATTATATTCCCGGAAAGTGTGTGACACTACAAAGAAAGATGTTAACAAATATCCATCGAAATACATCTTCCAACTTTTATTTTTTACATTTTTTGGTGCTTAATAATACTAAATAATTATACAATATTTACCTCTCTTAACTTACACTTAACACATCTAAAGAAACGTATAGCAGAACGCTACAGTTACAATTTCAAGCATTTTTAGGTTTTATTCTAGTAACTCTTGAATCAGTTTATCAGAAAAAAAAAGTTAAGAAATTTTCACTAAATAAATAAAAAAATTCTATTAATGTATGAAAATCTCTTCTCCAGAATTGAAATAAAGATGGCCTAGATATGAAAACAAAATAAATCAGCTTTAAAATATGAGAATTATGATTATTTGTTTAAGCACAGTATTAGGATATCTGATGAGTCTATTGCAGGGAATCGAATCTCGTATTTTAATCAAGTCTCTAACTTACTGCTGACTAACTAGGGTACATTCTGAGTAGCAATTCCTATTTTGAAATGTCGTTCTTCAAAAGTAAAGAAAGAACAAAGTTGGCCAAAATTTTCATGAAACATCAAGGTTTAAGTCTTGGGAATTTTGATGGAAAAAACAAGGAGTAGAAAAACTTAAACAGATGCATGTTTCTTGCAGAATAATGAACAAAATGTTCGAGTAAAAAACCTTGTTAATTTGCATGAAGAAAAAATTTGAAATGCACAAAAAAGGGTGTATTTTACATCAAATTTAAATCTTTGCCTGTTAAATGCCAACAAATAAATTAAGGTTAAAACTTTGAAGAGGTTAATGAAAAAACATGTATTTCATCATGCTTAAATTCAGAATTAACATAACAATAGAAAAAAACACAACAATGAACTTCAAGATTTGGAAATTTTGATTTGAAAAACTGTATTTTTGAAAAGCCATTCCAGGGTTTATTACTTTTTCAAAAGTAGATTGAAATTAGCCAGGTTTTCTAACAAAATATTGAGACTCAACCTTTTGGAGTTTTGATGAAAAGGTTAAATTTGGTGCATAGAAACAATCATGCTTTGAAAATGTTCAAGAAAAATTCTCCAGTAAATCTACAGGCTTATGACCCTACAAATAAGGTTTAGATACCAACTATGGACATAGCACAGATAGCCTATTGTGTAGCTTTGTACTTAAACAAAATATATGAAAAAAATATACAAATGTATTTAAATACAAAATAAAATTTGAAATCATTTGTTGCTTAGAATTCTTACAAAACACCAAGGTTGAAGCTTTAGAGTTTTTTTTTTTGTTTTCTGAATTTTGCACAAAGCTACTCAGGGCTATCTGTGCTAGCCATCCCTAATTTAGCAGTGTAAGACTAGAGAGAAGGCAGCTAGTCATCACCACCCACCGCCAACTCTTAGCCTACTCTTTTACCAACGAATAGTGGGATTGACCATCACATTATAACATCCCCACAGCTGAAAGGACGAGCATGTTTGGCGCGATGAGGATGCGAACCCGCGATCCTCAGATTACGAGTCGCACATCTTAACACACTTGGCCATGCCGGGCCTGCTTTAGAGTTCAATGGGAAAATAAGTCTTCTGCAAATTTTAAACCTAGTTTCCCATACTAATAAAGTTATTTTTTATTTGTTGAATTTTGCACTAAGTTATTTGAAGGTTATTTGCACTCCTAATTTAGAAGTGACAGACTAGATGGAAGGCAGTTACTAAACACCACCCACAATCAACTCTTGGGCTAATTTTTTTCCAACAAAAATGTTGGATTAACCAACACATTATAACACCATCATGGTTGAACTGGCAAGCATGTACAGAGGGTGGAATTTGAACCCAATTGTTATAGAGACTAAATGCAGAAACAAACTTCACAATATGGGAATTTAAAATAATTGCTGAATTTTAAATTCCATACCAGAGTGTATCTTTTGTTTTAAAATAAGATAAAATAAAATCAGTATTAGTAAAAACTTCAAAATCATTGAGGTGCAAGCTCAGCAAGTTTTTGATAAAGTTATTGTTTTAAAAGTTTAAATGGACTATAATTTTCTTGATGAACAGCATTAAAAATAATTATGAACAATATTTTGATAAAGATAGAAAGGGTCAAGCCTTCATAATTTTAATAAATGAAATGTATAAATATGGGTGTGTTTATTTGTGTTTCAAAGAATACAGTAAAGGCAGTTGCAAACGGCAAAGGTGCAGAGAAGGTTCATGAGATTCAACGTATAAGCTTTGAACTGGAGAGGTGCGGAAAGCCCCAGTGCAGAGTCAAAGTCCTTGGAAATGAATGGGGTCCAGCATCTTTAAGGCCGAGGGTCTGGCAGAGCCATAGACCATTAATCCATAGTCGAGTTTTGATCAAATAAGAGCACGATATACCTTTAACATAGAACATCGATCTGCTCCCCAACTGGCAGTAGAGAGGACATGGAGGATGTTCAGTGTTCTTGTGCATTTGACCTGTAGCTGCTTTAAGTGTGGTATAAAGGTCAGCTTATGGTCAAAGATAAACCCCAAGAACTTGGTCTCAGGGACCACTGGCAGCAAAACTTCACCGATATAAAGTTCAGGATCAGGGTAAATACCCTGTTGGCAGCAAAAGTGCATGCAAACAGTTTTAGAGAGAAAAAAAATTAAAGACGTTCGCCATAGTCCACTACAGTACATGACTGAAAGCAGTTTGTAGTTGCCGCTCAAAATATCTCATGTTCGACGATTGACACGAGATGTGAAAGTCATCGACATACAGCCCAATTGCAACAGTGAGAGGGAGTTGTTCAGTGATGGCATTTATCTTTATACTGAAAAGTGTGACACTCAAAACACAGCCCTGAGGGACTCCAAGTTCCTGTACAAAAGAACGAAAAAGTGTCGAACCCACATGAACTTAGAATCTCCTGTCCATTAAAAATTTTTAATAAACATAGGTAAATGGCCACGTAACCCATATATATGGAGGTCTCGCAAAATGCCATACCTCCATGTTGTGTCGTAAGCCTTCTCAACGTCAAAGAATATTGATACAAGATGTTGGCATTTGAGAAAGGCTTCTCTGATTGATGTTTCAAGTCGAATTAGGTAGTCCGTGATGAAGTGCTGTCGTCGGAACCCACACTGGGGGGACGAGAGGAGGTTGTTTGATTCGAGGAACCAAACAAGACGAGCATTAACCATCCTCTCTGAGGTCTTACAGAGACAACTCATCAAAGCAATTGGATGGTAGTTTGAAGGAATCTTGGGATCTTTCCCTGGCTTAGAGAAAGGAAAATATTGATTGATTTAGTGTTTTATGGCACAAAGCAGAGAGGCTATCTGCGCCAGACATTCGGTAAAAATGTAAAAATAAAGTAAATGTAGTAAAAGACATAAATGGAAATGAAGGTAAAACAAAAAAGTATAAAACCAATGTTGACACCTAGTCTACAATGGTAAGAGAGAAAGCAGAGTATAAGAAGTTGTAAGGTATTTACTCTTGCAAAAAAGGTAATGATCATAACCTGCCAGGAAGACAAACAGATAAGTTCAAGAACCACCGTCAGTCACCTGAAGTTGGCCTTTCCAGTCCTGGTTCCGGGTTATGTGTCACAGCAACCAGTATCAAAATGTAAAAGAATAGAAGTTTTAAAAGACACATAGCAAAATCGCAATAATGAGAAGCCAGTAAAAAGATAAAAGTCAAGTAAATGGAGTACAATTTGTAAAAGTAAATGAAGGTAAAAACAAAACAGCAATTAAAACAGAAAATGGCGTAAAAACCAATGTTGACATCCAGTCAAAGTTGTAAAGGACTACCTGTAGCAGAATGGTAATGATCATAACCCGCAGGAAGACTAACAGGTAAGTATAAAAGTCACCTGAAGTTGGTCTTTCCAGTCCTGGTTCTGGGTTATGAGTCAATATGGCCAGTACTAAAAGGTAAAGTAGTAAAAGTGTGAAATGATATGCAGCAAAAGTATAATAACAACTCGCCAGGATGACTAACGAGTAGTTCAAACAGTAGGGTCAGTCACCTGAAGTTGGCCTTTCCAGTCCTGGTGTTGCATTATTTAATGTTCTGGCCATTGTCCAATGTGAAATTGAATGAGAGAGATTAAAATTGTAAAAAAAGGAACCACAATTAAAAAGGTGTAATGAATAAATATGCAACACTTAAATGAGATTAAAAAGATTAATGGCCATTAAAAAATTAAAAACATTATCAAGGTGGACAGAGTCACCATTACCAATAACTCTGTCCAATGCTACAGACTGACCCTGGGAAAAAATATGTTTAAAATATTGCCGTCGTTGAGAATTGTAACGATGGCAAGAAAGTAAAACGTGGCTGATAGTGATTTGAGTGTTACACAAACTACACATTGGTGCATCAGTTCCAGATAAAAGAAAATGATGAGTTAAAAAACTGTGACCAATGCGTAGCCTAGTGAGAACAACTTCCTCCTTCCGAACTTTATGGAAGCTAGATGGCCAAAGTCCAATATAGGGTTTGATTTGAAAAAGTTTGTTGTCGCGTTGCTCACTCCAAGTGGACTGCCAGCTGGCACGGAGCCGAGCCTTGAAGACGAGACCATAGTCCATGTACGGAATAGGCATAGGGGTGATGGTGCTGGATCAGACAGATTTAGTTACCATGTCTGCAAGCTCGTTCCCGCGAATACCAACATGGCCTGGTATCCAGAAAACTGGATTGAAGTAGCTGCTAATGAGAAATGGGCCAGTCAGTTTTGAATATCAGCAAGAACAGGGTGTGAGCCAACGTGAAGCGATTCCAAGGCAAGTATAGAACTAAGCGAATCAGTATAAATAGTGCAGTTGGAGTACTGCTCAGCTGCAATATGATCCAGGGCAACAAATATGGCATACAGTTCAGCAGTGAACACAGAAGCTGTAGAAGGGATTCTGCACGCAACTACTGACCCATAGCAAACCATAGCAGAGCCCACTGAATTACCTGATTTGGAACCATCTGTATAAACGGGAACTGAATGATTGTTTGAAAGATATTCATCGAATAAAAGACGGTACTTCCAATCTGGAGTATCTGCCTTTTTTAGGTGACTGAAAGAAAAGTCCCATTTGGGGGCTGTAATAAGCCATGGTGGGATGGGCCGACCTGTGGAATCTGCAATGTTATCCAAGGACAGACCCAATTCATCTAATTGCGCCCGGATGTGAAGGCCAAATGGAGTAGTGACAGATCGTCTGTTCTGAAAAAGTACTGCCCACCGAATAAGGAAAACACATTCCAAGGTGGGATGTTTTGGTAAGGAACAAAGTTTCGAAGTATATTGTAAAGATAGTTGCAAACGGCGAAGGTGTAGAGAAGGTTCATGAGATTCAATGTATATGCTTTGAACTGGAGAGGTACGGAAAGCCCCAGTGCAGAGTCGAAGTCCTTGGTGATGAATGGGGTCCAGCATCTTTAAGGCCAAAGGTCTGTCAGAGCCGTAGACCATTGATCCATAATCGAGTTTCAATCGAATAAGAGCACGATATACCTTTAACAATGAACAGCGATCTGCCTCCCAACTGGTAGAAGAGAGGACACGGAGGATGTTCAGTGCTCTTGTGCATTTGACCCGAAACATTCTCCTGCCAGATCAGGTTAAAAACAATTAGAAGGACATCAAGAGAACAGGAGATAGATGGTGCAGCATGTCATAGTGTAAATCATCAGGTCCAACAGATGTACTGCCAGACCGATGAAGGGCCATTTTCAGTTCCACCAGGGTAAAGGGACAATTATAGTCAAAGAGACAGTCAGTTCGAAAGGAAAGAGGTGAACGCTCTGTGTGAGTCTTGATGGCCAAGAAAGTGGAGAAACAAGCAGAAGTGCTAGATACCCAGCAAAAGCTTTCACCTGGATTATCAGCAATGCTCCCGGACATCAGCCACCTCCTGACCATCAGAGAGTAAGATCTAGAGGGGGCAGAATTGTAATGCCCACTGACCTTTCGAATCCTGTCCCATATGACCTTGGAACTGGTGGTAGAAGATATGCTAGTTGTGAACTTAATTCAAAATTCCTTCTGGCTTTGACGTCTTACCCACCTAGCATGTGCATGGGCCCGTTGGAAAGCGACGCAGTTCAAAAGTGTGGGATATCTACGAAAAAGTATCCCAGGCCCGCTTTTGAGCCTTCCGTGCCAAGTGGCATGCAGGATTCCACCACGGACGAGAATATCATGGAAAACGCGTCAAGGTTTTAGGAATACACTGAACAGCTGCTTGTATAATACAGCCAGTTACTGCTGCCACACAGTCATCTATCGATGGCTGATTCACGATGGTAGGATCAAGTTCTGCGAGAGCAGTGAAAGTGGACCAGTCTGTCTGATCCAGTTTCCACCAGGGCACGCGGGTAGGGTGGCATTGACCATGGTCAGTCTCTGTGAAAAGTATAGGAAAATGATCATTGCCAAGTGGATTACTGTCAACCCTCCATGAAAAATGGGAAAATGATGAAGGGGAGCAAACTGAGAGATCAATAGCAGTAAAGGACTGACTAGGTGCATGAAAATAAGTGGAAGAACCAGTATTGGAAAAAAAAAGGTTGTGATCAGAGAGCATACACTCTACAGATTGACCCCTCCCATCAATAACAGCACTTCCCTAGAGGGGATGATGTCCATTTAAGCCCCCCCAGGATGAGAAAGGGAGGTGGCAACTGTTCAACGAGAGCATCAAGGTCTGATTTATCATATGTCTCTCCAGGGGACAGGTAGAGAGAACAAACAGTGATGGTATGACCCAAGGAAACACAAATGGCTACAGCCTCCAAGGGTGTGTTGAGTGACAAAGACAGGGTGGGCACATGCTGATCAACCAATAGTGCCACCCCTCCATGTACTCGTCCATCACACAGCCTGTCATTTCTGTACAGAGAAAACTGCTGAATGGTGACTGTATCAGCAGGTTTTAGAAATGTTTCTTTTAAGGAAAGACATACAGGATGGTAGGAAGCAATCAGTGTTTTGATATCATGCAGATTACAACGTAAACCTCGACAGTTCCATTGTATCAAGGTGGCCATTTTTAATGACGGGTAGGTGAAGTGACTGGAGAACCCTTCTGTTTACGACCATGTCTTTTTTCCTTACTGTCCTTAGTCAGAGGAGGTCTATCAACCTCCATGAATCCTGCCCTGGGTTGATTGGGCAGGTCTTTATTGTTGGAAGGGGATTCCAGTGACTGAGGACACGAACGAATGATTGTTTTGCCTCTTGGGGTGGGAGAAAAAGATGTATCAGAAGAAATGCCTGCATTTGAAACTGAAGGATGTGGATCTTGAGGTTTGTTGGAATGTATGGGAGGAACAGAGATGGGTGTGGAAATCGATACATCAACCTTTTTAACCATGGAGGTCAAAAGGCTTTTCATTTGTTTAGAAAACAGTTCTCTTGGAGGCACAGAGAGATCTGTCTGCACTCCCACTGTAGTTGTGGAACGAAGTGCAGCAGCATATGTCCGAGATGGAGTGGCGGGCAGCAATTTCCGAGCCTCAGAATAACTAATGTTATGTGTCGTTTTCAAACGCTGCACCTCTTTTTTCCTCCAACCATTTTGGGCAAGAACGAAAGTAGGAAGGGTGAGAACCATTGCAGTTGACACAATGTGGGTCCATGTCACATTCATAGGCATCGTGGTCCTTGCCACCACAACAAGCACATGTAAGGGAACCATGACATGATGTCTTTGAGTGGCCAAACCTCTGACATTGGAAACATCTGAGGGGGTTTGGAATGTGTGGCTGTACCCTGTAAATTAGATAACCTGCCTTGATGGTGGCAGGTGCACGGGACGATGTAAATGTCAAAACGAGGGTATTTGTTGGTTGTGTAACTCCATCTTTGCGAGTGGAGATGTGCCTCACTGCATAAACTCCTTAAATGGAGAGACCAGCGAGAATCTCTGACATGGGGACATTCTTCAAATCCCTCTCAACAATAAGTCCTCGTGATGAATTCAAGGTAGCATGAGGGGTAACCTCAATATGTATATCCCCAATTGCCGTTGAATTCAAGAGAAGTTCACTGTGTTGGGTTGTGGATGTTTCAACTAATATGTCTACAGATTGAAGCTTCTTTACTGACTTTGGAGAGCCAGCAAGACCCTCTAGTCCCTTCTGAATAAAAAAAAGGGGGACATTTGCCCTGAAGGTTTTTCTGAAAGAGAATGTAATATAAGAAAATGGGGTACGTGTGTTACAGATGTTGAAGATTGCTGCTCAGAGTCTTCAAGATGTGGTCGTTTACCTATTGACTGTTTTTTCACAATTTTATTTAAAAGTTTTGAAGGAGGATCCATAGGGAAAAATAAAAATCTTGGTTCCCACTGACCCCACCCACCATGAAGCCCTATAAGAGAACGCATTACAATGTCATGCAAGGACAATGCAGCAACGCCAGGGTTTCGTGAGCACTATACCCAAACACTAGCATCAGGCACAATGTCGACAACACCCGTTGAGAACTTTCAACACTGGTACTTGGTTGACTCTAGCCCAAGTGGACCAGCCGACTGACCCAAGGGGGGCTACCCGTCTACAGGAATTCAAGGCCAAAGTGGTGTGTTAGGGATGGACCCCTCAACAACCAGGATCCTCTCCTCCCCTTCACAGGTCACCGTGCACGGCAAACACGTGGGTGGATATTTAGATCCCAGAGAAGGTAACCAGAGAGAACAGAACCTTCCCTGGGAGGTCCCCTCACCACGTACAGGAATCCACACTGAGGGGGGCTATATGTATGTGAAATAATAAATTTCTTTTTTAGAGAAAGAGGCTGAATCTCTATAAGAATTTAAGAAAAGTGTAAAGGAATAATTGGGGGATCCAGACTGGATTTAATGATTTTTTAAGAGAAAGATAGAATCAGGATGTGTTTTATTTCAATTCTTTTTTGACCCACAACACTAACTGATGTTCTGAAGGCATTTTTTTCCTTGTTACAAATACAAATATTTACATTAAGCAGTGCTAATCCATCTGTAAAACAATCTTCAAAACAAAATTATGTAACCATGATAATGAGAGAGACGGGGCACAGCACCATTAGTCTGATGATGTTTCACTGATTTTTTCAACACTAATACTGTAAAAATTACTCAAAATTTATTCAACAAAAATTTATTTTGTTACATTCTTGCATTCTTATAATGGCAAAATATTACTCAGTACTGCACAAGTTGTAACAATTCTTTATTTCAGCTGTACAATACATGACACAAATAAAAAAGCATACCTTCTTGTTACATAAAATCATCGGAGTCATCACAATAATCCTGAAAAAAAAAAGACATTCACAGAACTATAAGATATTAATACAGAAAATAAAAGCTATATTGTTAATAATGTCTTTTTACTAGCATCAGATATACAGTATGCAATATTAAGATATTAGCACACATGTTAAAAGGTGTATCTGTTAACAAGATGCTTGTTGCTGGGATTAAGTAAATAATATACAATATGAGGTTACTAACATATACAACATAAAAGGTGCATCTATTAACAATATACTTGTTGCTAAAATTCGATAAACAATATACAACATTAGGTTATTAATGCACACATAATAAACAGATTATTTGCTCAGAGTATGCTTGTGACTATAAACATATGTAACTGACTATTATTAATTTTGAAGATAATGCATGATTGTGACAAAACTAGTTTCTTTAATACCAAGTATTCTAATAGGTTGTTCATTTACTGTAATTCTTCACTAAATGTTTAAGGTTAGACCCTGGTAATTTTCATGAACAAAGTTTCTGAAATGCACAAATATTTGTATATTTTAATGCAAAATCTAATTATAACTTAGAACTCAGCTCAGCCTTAAAGTCCTGCCAAGTAGGATTATAACTTTCAAAACTGCTTTGCCTTAACTGTCTGCCAGGTAGGATTATAACTTCAAATTCTGCTCAGCCATAAAGCCATATAAAATTATGCCACCTGAAATGAATGCTGAGACACAATAAGAGAGAAATGGGTCTATATTTTGCTCACACTCTGTTGTTTTTCAGAAGCATTTTAAGACAAAATGTATTTTTAAAGTATCTCTTCTTAAAAAGCTAAGTCTTAAAAAATGTTGGGAAGTATTATTGGTCCAGAAAAATTCAATACAAAATTAATGAAATGTAAATTTACGATTTTTCTTACCTTATTCAATGTCATATTTTCAGGTTTCATTAGTGATGAGTAACTTCTGAAAAAACAAAATTAGCAAAGAACAATCAACATGTTTTAGTTACAGTTAAATTCAATCTTAAACCTTCTTTTACATTATGTTGCATATAAAAAAATAAGAAAATATTTTTTCAAAATCTACAGAGCATTTTTGATGATCTTTTTAACCACCTTAATCCTAACCATTCATGTGGGTCTGGAAAGATTACAAGTTATGTTACAATACTTTCTACTTCATGGCCATAAAAGTATGAAATTTTAACATTTTTGATAAAAGGATGTTTGTAGTATCATAAAACAAAGAAGATGTGATTTCAGCAGGAAAAATCAGGTTACTTTCCAACCCAAGACCATTTACACACACCAGAGGCCATGAATAATGTTAAACAGCTTGTTACCAGAAGTAACTCATGAACACAGCTATGTAAGAACCTCTCTCAGAACGGTTAACATTGCATAAAGCATTCAAGAACACACTTATGTGGGAACCTCTCTAAGAATAGTAAATACTGAACAAAGTACTCAAGAACACACTGATGTAGTAACTTCCCTAAGAACTGTAAACATTGAACAGAGTGGATGTTCATACAACTGTGTACAATGAAGCTCAGGCAAGTTATCATCATCCTGCCAGTGACACAACGGTTCAAATACAAAATTTTTTGATGACTGTAGATAATATCTATAATGTGAAACATCCAGAGAACAGAAAAAAATACTCAGGTTAGCCATTCTGACACAATCAAAAAAATATCATCTTTGTATGTACCAGATGTAAGTAAGTATAGCCATAGAACAAAGAAAATTACCCAGGTTAGCTATTTGACACCATAAAAATATATGACCTCAGTATGGACCAGATGCAAGTACAGCTAGAGAACAGAGAAAAATACCCAGATTAGCCACCCTGACACCATAAAAAATATTATCTATGTATGGACCAGGGGTAGCTAAGTACAGCCAAAGAACAAAGAAAAATACCCAGGTTAGCCATTTGACATCATCTAAAAATATCATCTTTGTATGGACCAGATGTAAGTAGAGCCAACTGAATAATTTCTCTGAAAGCCACGAGTGGAACTGAAAATTCCCACTTATCATTTAAAGTATTTTTAATGCAGGGGATGCTCCCCTCATGGTCTCAGAAGTTATTCCCACTACAATCTTGATGTGTCCCTCTTAGTGTTTGCTAATAAGCAAAATATTTAACATCATTTGCAAAAATATGAATGTACTCTAACATACTGTAAGCTATGAATCAAAACACTTTTTACATTTGTAGTTTATTATTTTAACATATAATGTCATAACATTCTTCAGTGTTTAAAAATATCAAAAGCTTGTACCCTCTCTTCAAAAACTATAGCATTCTGTATGTTATAATTAACCCTATTGTTGTTGGTCATATTTCAAAGGCCATGTCATATTGCATTTAATGACTCATATTCAAAATTGTATTGAACTACTATTTTTGAATACAAGTCAATAAGTATGGTATAAAATTGTAATTATAATACAGATTTTAGCATGATTATTTAGTTAATTTCTTAATATAAAAGTAAATATCAGAAGAAAAAAAAATACTGATTTTTGTGTGTCATGTTATGTTGAATGCAGCATTGGTTCAAATTAGACATTTGTTATGTCAATATACAAACTTTGTAATTTCTTATGAATTAAGAACTTAAAATATCCATATTTACAATTTAGAACCTAAAATAAAGACATTCTTACTTTTCTATTTGCTGAGATATTGATACATGTATTGAATCAAATACAATGGTCTCACCCACTTTATTTCATGTTTTTGAAATGCTTACAAAGACCTACTTCAGCTTGCAATGTGTGAATAACACTGGGGAACACTTTTTCAGTAACTTTGAGTTGCATTGGATATTTTAACTGATTGTGAAGGAGTTTTAGGTGCTGATTTCAAATCTGAAATTAGTTTTTCTCTACAAGCTCTAGTTTGTATGCAATTTGAGGTTAATGAAATTGTAAAAATGTGAACTTGCGTAAACCATGTATAAGCATTTTCACATCCATATATATATAGATAGCTTCTAATATTTTGATCATTCTTCTTTTGTTTCAGATCAAACATGGCTTCCAAAAATAGATATCATTGCAGAAACAAGCCTGATGCCTTCTGCTACACATGTGGATACTACACACTCAATCGTCAGAGACGTAACATATCCTCGTTCATCAAGCGTGCCTACAAGGCATATTTTGAAGTTCATCTTGGTGATCAAGACAAGCAATGAGCTCCTCATGTTGTGTGCCACAATTGTGAGGAAATGCTTCGAGACTGGACCAAAGGAAAACGCAATGGTCTGCCTTTTGGTGTTCCAATGATTTGGCGCGAACCCACCAACCATGTAACTGACTGTTATTTCTGCATGGTAAACACAACGGGTGTTGGGAAGAAAAACCGACATAAGATTACATATCCGAACATTCCCTCAGCTATTCGGCCTGCTCCGCACTCTGAAGAAGTTCCTGTTCCAGTTTTCAAAGGCTTGCCTTTATTGGATGATAAAGACATTGGACACGATACAAGCGAACAAGACAGTTGTGACAGTGAATTGTCAGAAAAGTGTACACAATCGGAGAACTGTTCTTCAGACACTGAACCTTTCCCGTCCCAAGCCTCTTCCCAGGCTGAACTGAATGATTTAGTGTGAGATTTAGGTCTTTCAAAGAAAGCAGCAGAGCTTTTGACATCAAGATTACAAGGCAGAAATCTTGTTGATCACTCTGTTAAAGTATCATATTTCAGAAAGCGTGACCAGCTTTTCAGAAGACAGACAGTTTGTTTACTGCCACGACATCCAAGGGCTTCTCAAAGAACTGGGTGTACCTTGCTATAGTCCTGCTGAATGGAGACTCTTTTTAGACAGTTCAAAATGCAGTCTAAAGTGTGTTCTTTTACATAATGGGAATGTTTATGGAGCAGTACCTGTCGGTCACTCAGTGCATTTCTTGGGAAGACTAGGATGATATGAGAATGGTCATGGACTTATTAAAATATCATGAGCACAATTGGATCATTTGTGTAGACTTAAAGATGGTCAACTTTCTTCTTGGACAACAGAAAGGTTTCACCAAGTTTCCATGTTTCCTCTGTATGTGGGACAGCCGAGCACGAGACAGACATTGGGTCCAGAAGGACTGGCCTATTCGTGACACCCTTGAAGCAGGCATGCCAAATATCATACAAGACCCAATTGTAAGCAGAGATAAGATCATCTTTCCTCCTCTTCACATCAAATTAGGTTTGATGAAGCAATTTGTCAAGGCACTGGAAACCGAAGGTGAATGTTTCCAACACATCATCACAGCTTTACCAGGGTTATCATTTGAGAAGATCAAAGCAGGCGTGTTTGATGGCCCACAGATTTGAACCCTAATTCGTGATGATCAGTTTGTTGCTAAGATGACCGCTTTAGAAAAGGCAGCATGGTTATCCTTTGTGGCAGTCGTTCAGAATTTCCTTGGAAACAATAAGGCGGAGAACTACAGTGAACTTGTGAATAGAATGCTCCTCGCTTTTAGTGATCTCGGTGCAACATGAGCATCAAGCTTCATTTTTGAACAGCCACCTTGATAAGTTCCCTGACAACCTGGGGGCTGTGAGTGACGAACAAGGAGAACGATTCCACCAAGACCTAAAGGTCATGGAAGAACGCTACCAAGGGCGCTGGGACAAAAGTATGATGGCTGACTACTGCTGGAGCATTAAACGAGATTGTCCAGATGAAGTGTACAAACATAAAAGTTACAAACGAAATTCCTACCTGAATAAAATATACAAACAAATTGATAAGCTATTCCTATAATTTCCTATAATAACAAAAAATTAAAAATAAATAAAATGTCAAATTGCATAAAATCTGTAGCTTGCAGACAAAAACCGACTTCAGATTTAAAATCAACACACTCAAATTGACTATAGAAAGGTCTTTTTTTAAATGCAACAAAATGAGTGTTCCCCAGTGTAATCAAATGAAAGTCTCAGAATATTCCCCACATGGTTCTCTGAGTCTTTGCAAAGCATTCATGTTGTAAACTTCTTGTTTTTATGACAGATTTCAAATGATAAAGGTAAGTCTTTAGTGAGCTCAAAATTTCATATATTTTTACCCATATACAGCAAAGTTACTAAGTTTGATAAACTGTAGTGGAATCTAATGGTATTGATATAGTAACTTATGATTTTTTTATTATTTCAAAATGTATAAATAAAACTAAAAAAATTATTTTGTTTGACATCTTCTGTGCAAAATTTGACATGGCTTAGCTATCTATAGTTGTAAGCAAACAGTTCAAAAGTTAGTAATTAGAAAAGGTAATTATTTTCCATAATTCCTACTTAACTGTTCTATGTTTTAAGAAAAATAACTCAAATGTGACTATATTTTACAAAATACTAGTCTGTTAAAACACAGTCAAGACAGGTCAATGTCTAAAGTCTAATTTTATGCTCTCGGATATAATAACATGAGTGCATGTGCTTCACACCATTGCAACTTCTATAATGTTAGCCAGCTATTGCTACAATGTCAATATAATAAAAATAATAAATACATATAAATGTTTAATGTTATGGCATTTAAGCTACTTAGACAAAATATTTGGATTTTCGTGTCATAATTTGTAGTCATTCTAAAACAAAAGTATAATTTTTATTTATTTCCTAATTTTTATGGTGGTTATAAGGTTAGTCAAATTGATGAATCATGTACGAAGTTAGAGAAAACAATGGATAAAATACAAATTCTCACCGAAAATAAATATTTGAAACTATTTAAGAGGTTTTAGAAATTACATAAATGATATCAGATTTTTAGGACGAAAAATATTTCTTATTCATAACATTAAAATGGACTAGGCATTCTGATTAGTGACAAAACAATCAATATATTCACAAACAATTCTTTAGAAGTATTTCATTAAAAGATCAAATTTTGTGTGTGTACAAAAGACATGTAATGTTTACTACAAATATATCAAATTTTGTGAAGATACACATACTGCATTAAAAGTTATAGCATAAAAGCTTAACGTGTACAAATGTGCGTGTGAATTCCTGTATTTTAAACTGAATCTGTTCCAAAAGGGTTAAGCAAGTAAAATAAAACTAAACAATTTTTTTATGTCCCTCCTTTCTTTCCATCAAAAAATCTTTCCTCTGAAAGTCTCATGAGGAGGTAGTTCTTTAGAAAACCATCTTGATAATATTATCACCTGTTGAAAGTCATTCTTAATTAACTTAATTATGTTGTCACTCACTGTACAACTAATAAGTATATATACATACTTTAGTAATACTGTATATATATATATATATATATATATAGTCTGTCTCAAGCTTTGGTATAAAAGTAATACCTTTCATAAATAAACATAAAATGTAACCAAGTCATATGCATTTCACCGTTTTAAAAAGATTAAAATATTCAGCACTTGTTGTTGTAAGCTGGTGCATTTATTTAGTAACTCTACAGTAAACTTACTTTTATTATTTTTGCATTACTTCACTGGTTTCTTAATGATTAAGACAGCTAAACTGAAAATTCACTGAACTAAACTGAAACTTAATGAGATAAAGTGAAATTACAATTGATTCACTTTTTGCTAACTCTGCAAATTGATATCTGCACATTGCAGGTTAACTAACTGAACAATAAAAGAGCATAGTTTTCTTCACAGCCAATCATTCAAGTGACTGCACATCCAATCACTTTGTCCATGGCTCTAATGCCAGGGAAGAAGACTTTACAATATCAGTGAATATGGCACAAGAAAGATAATAGAAACCTTCCACATTTACCTAAGACACAAAGATTCAGCACAGCAGAGATGTTAGCAAAACCTTCTGAATATACCAAGTTTCAACAAGATGAGAACCCAAAAGTGGACAACTTTTCTAACAAGATGACAATTCAGTTTCTGGATTCTGCTACAACACTTATCTTTTTCTCAGGACTACCCTGATGTTCACAGCCACAAACACAAAACAAGTAACTGGTAATTATTCTAACAGTAATAATTTTATCTATTGGCATTAAATAGCGATTTATAATTAGACTTGGGTAATTGTAAAAGCTCCTAACCATGACAAAAACTGCTACCTGATCACTGTAATTTTACTGTCAGTATTTAAATCAGGTATGTACTGACAATGAAAAGAAATTGCCTATGTTTGTTGTAGTGAAGTAAAATATTATAGCAACACTGAAACTTCCAAAATATAATGATGATTTATATAATTAGTTTGTTATCAGCAAGTGTACATAAAATATTAAGTGTCACCAACCAATGAAAGTGATTAGTTTAGATGTCACCAAGTTGTGTAATTGCTGTTCATAACTAAATGATTAACTCACTCAATGCTATGACAAAAGACATTCAAATTTGTTCCCTCTTGCTTTATACAAATAACTCTCTCACTTTTTTAACTAAATGTTTTATGATTTTACTTACACTATTCTTTCTATTTTTATATTAGTAATTGTTCTATAGATTGTTGTGTTTGTCATTTTTATAGATTTGCTGAAGATGGAATATGTGTAATTCAGAAACATTTATTAATGACGTTTACAATTGCTGCTGTTGTTCTACTGTTTATTATTAGACTTCAATTTCCACCAAATGTATCAACTGCTTATATATACATACATATCTAGTCATTAACCCTACATGCATAGGTAGGGTCAAAGTGCACCTATCATAACCACTAACATATTACTATTTAACAAGGTACTACATATTTGATGGCAAGACTTATTGTTTAGTCACCTTACATTACTAATTTAGTGATATTCTGTGAATGACAGAGGAAAGCACTCACCAGATACAATATGTTGGGATACTGAAAAAAACTGTGGTTATGATTTCACATATTCTAGAGCTTATGTAAATATAACATAGACACACTATATGATGGACATTACCATGCTCTCTGACTTGTCAAAGCCCAATTCAGACTGACATACCTTGATTACAAACACTTCTGTAACACATCTGATTTTTTGTGCACAACTACACACTTGCCACACATTTTGTATAGATTCACATAAATTCAGAATTATAGTCAACATACCTCTTCTATATGGGGTCAGCATGTGTACATTCTGTTAATTAATTAAGTCTCAGGTGAGTCAAAGTACTTCTACGATGTGACTTACTGTAGTGTATTAAATGCATGGTTAATAGTGTTGGTAAAGTAAGATGTAATCAAATCATCAGGAATGTCTTCCTCATTAAAAACCAAGTTTTAAACTGAATATGCAGTTAATCAGAGTCATGTCTGTTTTATAGATTTCTCACAAATATATATCAAAACAAACTAAAATCGTAACGCTATGTAACACAAATTTTGTTCCTGGATAGTATGTGTTATTTTTTTAATTACTTATGTTATAAAAGTACAAAAAATTGCCGTTATTCCCTTCAAACTTTGCTTTTGTGACCTGGATAATGAAATTTAGAAATTAACCTATTTTCTACGTAAAAACACGCAAATTTGCCCATTTTCATTTACATAAGGTCTGAATAAAACAACATATGAATCAAAATTTACATGTATTTATATTAAAGTTATACAAAATTGAATAAAAATGTTTAGAAGTGTGTAGTTTTTCAAGATTCACGACTGTAACATAAAATGAAATTACTTTTTGTATAACAGCAAGTTATACTATATCCTATGCACATAATTAGAAAAATTAACTTACCTTAGTTCTGCTGCTTCTTTTTTTCTCTTTTCTTCTTCTTTTTCTCTCTCTTTCTGTTCTCGTAGTATTTTCTTCTTATCCTCCCTTTCTCTTCTGTCTCTCTCTTCTCTTTCAGCTTGAAGATCAGGATGCCTTTCTTCTTTTGTTTTGTTTAACCTATTTACTATTTCGTTTATTTTCTTCTCTACATGAATACTATGAACCTACACATACAGAAATTAACACTTTGATTAACAAAGCAAATATAACATGCCATAACCTTTTTTTACAATTATATCCAAATATCAACTACACTACTTTACCACAATGATACATCAATAAGCTTGGCATTAAAAAATAGTTCTTATTTCAAATATTTATATTACCTAAGTGTGATTTCTTAATTTCAAAATAAAATATTTAGATAAATTCTTAACCTGCACCTCTTACAGTTACATGACTTGATGGTACTGTGACTTCTCACTTTTAAATTTTCTTTTCTTTGTCTTATAAGAGCTTCAGATTGTTCAGCCAGTTAAAAACATGATACAGATATTGAAAAGTCAGCATATAATATTTTACGTTAGCGAATTTCCTTGGTTCATTCAGGTATCACATTATTTTTTAAATCTACACTTACATGTCTTTCCCAAATTTTCTATAATTCCTTCTGATACAGCTAATGTGTACGTTTATAAGCAAAGGAAAGAGTAAACTACATGTTATATTGCAATTTAACGGCAAAATCTAATAATTTTTTATGAAAGCTCAATTTCTTTGGACTAACAATATTGCTCATAAAAAATAATAAAATTTTCTAAACAACTTACAGTTCAGTTAGTAAGCCACGTAAATTGTAGTAGTTTCTTAGACATTAGTGTCTGGTATATGTTTTATTTCCTAAAAATATGTGAAAGCCACATGAATTATTTTTAGTATAATCAACATCATAAGCATAAAACAGGCTTTCTAAACCATGAACCTGAGTGCACAAAGCCTCAAAGCTAAAGCATGGACAAAATTTGCTTTTTATACATATTTTTCACTTCATGTTACAAAAGTAACTACAATGTAAAAATTAAAAATGCATTATGTTACATAAGAGAAACAAAATTTCTTCACGAGGAATATATTTAAACTGCACATAATTTATGTGCATTAAGTTGCAACTCAATGTACTGACTACCACAAGGTAATTTATTACTTTGTTATGCTGGTCAGAACATGGTTCAAAGAGCAGTAAAATTAAAAGAAAATATAATTTAAACTTTTATAAACCTGAGAATTTTTATAACAAATAATTCTAAGAAAGATAACAAAAAATATTTTGATTTTATTTCATATATTTAACTTTTGCTATAGATTATTTTATTACAATTTGTGATAAGGTACAGGAAAAAATATACAGTTTACATAAAAACAGCTCTTGATATTCATTGAGGAGATTCTAGAGATTATGCAAATAAAATATGAAAACTCTAAGTTGAAAAAACGTATTTTACTCCCATGAAAATCATTAGCTCAGTAAATTCTTAGGCATAACTTTACTAGAAATACTTTTTATCATTTTGTAATTTTTGTGTAATTTGCAAAGAAAAATGAATTAAACATACAAATTTAGATTTTACAAAGTTCTGAGTAGTCTTGCCAGTAAACAATATTCTTACAAAAGAACATTTAGACAGAAGCTGTGAGATCATGAAAAGATAGAAACAATTACTAATGAAAAACATCTTTTACAATAGCTACAGTTACATTTTAAATACTGTTGGATACAGCAGGTTATGAAATATTTATGTTAACATAGAGTGAACAAACTGATGTGGCAAAGTGATTAGATGTAGCTCCTGCAGAGAAAACAAGTATTTAGTACCATGTGTAACCACAGATCACAGAAATGTTTAAAAACTTTTTTTTAAACATTCCTTTTATTCATGGAAATATTTTCACATTAACTTATACTTTTTTTGAAGTATGTAATTATTTTTCTTTTATGACAAGCCATCAAGTATGCCTTATTAGGTTTATGGTATAGTAACAAAATGTTCCAATAATTCTAACACTTATGATTGTCAGTTGATTTCACTAAAACAATGTGCACAAGACAAATACTTTCCTGAAATCAAACTATATTTTATAATTATAAATTATTTTAACTAATAAAATTACTAGGAAAAATATTATCTAGCCTGCCCTAGTGTCATTTTGAAATGTCAGGTCATACATCACCTATGTTTGTCAATTTATGTGGTGTTTTTACAGTTTATAACTGAAAGTAGTGAGAGCTACAAATGGCAAAACAAAAGTGCTTGATGGACAATATAAAAAAGTAAAAGTGATTTTAAAGTTTTTCAAATTTTATGACACTCAATCAAATAATAACAAATTTTTATACTAAAAAGTTGATACTATTTAGGAAATGCATGTTACATGGTAGTGACACTCTTAAGAATTAAATTTCCTCATCAAATGATGAATATAATAGTCAAGTTATGCTTAAACAGTGCAAGACAAAGTTCTCGTACCATCTTCTGTTTGTAAAACCCCACTTGACCAACTTCCATTCCTTGTGTCTTTTTCAGATTCTCCCACATTGTGTATACAACATCCACATTATTCATCTTGCTTCCTAGTAAAATAAAATAATTAACATTTGTGTTAATCTGGTTACCTAGCAACAAATTATTAATTTTATTTTCTAGTAACATAAATACATAAACAAATTATAACACTTAGGTCTATCCTGTTGTTTAGCAACACAAAACATGTAATTATCAGCTTTCATCTTAGTAACATGAACATAAATCATCAACATCTTTCATACTGGGACTTGGAAATAAATATTCCAAAACAATGGATGTTCTCTCTGAATAAAGTTGTACTCAGACCCTTGCTAGAGGTAAATTAAGAGTTTCAGAAGGGATTTCTTCTTATTTAATTTCTTTACATTGCTGGATAAAATATATTTTTTATGCAACATAGGAACACTCACTGGGAGTGATGTATATTTTTTCTAGTGCAAAGCTACATAATGGGTTAACTGCACTCTGTAAGGAATCAAACTGCACATTTTATTATTGTAAATCTGGAAATTTCTTATTAAACCACAAGAGAACCTCAGTACAGAAGAAGAATGTACATATTAAAGTTATTCTGAAGACATTTAAAATATAATTAAGTAAATTATCTTTCCAAGTAATCTCAATATTCTTTGAATCTCAGTTTTTAATGCAAACAATCACATTACCTTGGATGCTATTATCTTTCACAAGTTGAGCACAGTCTTCAAGAACCTTGCTTGGAATGTCATCTAGAGTTTGATTCTGAATAACAGAAACTTCAATCATTTCCTTGGTAGAAATGAATTCAGGGTTTTATTGAACAATAAGTCTCACTTATCTGTTCTACTGAAAACCTAGAGTTGTCATAAACTGTAAATCTTAATAATTTGTTCTAATGAAGATCTAAAGTTTGATTTTGAATAACATAAACTTCACCCTGGAAAGTTTGATGCATTACCCAGGAGAGCAAACCATACTGGTTGAAAGTGGATGGTTTGGTAAAGCAATATGCAAAATTTTGATTACGTTCTAACTTAATGGAGTTTTCTTATTACATTTCTTCACTCTTGAGCAAATCAAGTATCAATCACTTCCCGATACAAAAAATTGTCACTGTTATGTTTACAAAACATATTCAATTAACTATTATCACCATGCCTACTTACAGGCCTGAGCCTTAAGTACACGTGAGCTGAAGAAACTTTGTCTACATGAAACCACACATCTTCTGGCCATCCCCACTTGATCAAGTCTTCATCTGAAACAAAACAGGTACTGTAAATACACTCATCAGTATGACCACTATGGAGTTTTACTATGTTAGTGTAAACACACTCATCAGTATGACCACTATGGAGTTTTACTATGTTAGTGTAAACACACTCATCAGTATGACCACTATGGAGTTTTACTATGTTAGTGTAAACACACTCATCAGTATGACCATTATGGAGTTTTACTATGTTAGTGTAAACACACTCATCAGTATGACCATTATGGAGTTTTACTATGTTAGTGTAAACACACTCATCAGTATGACCATTATGGAGTTTTACTATGTTAGTGTAAACACACTCATCAGTATGACCATTATGGAGTTTTACTATGTTAGTGTAAACACACTCATCAGTATGACCATTATGGAGTTTTACTATGTTAGTGTAAACACACTCATCAGTATGACCATTATGGAGTTTTACTATGTTAGTGTAAACACACTCATCAGTATGACCTTTATGGAGTTTTACTATGTTAGTGTAAACACACTCATCGGTATGACCATTATGGAGTTTTACTATGTTAGTGTAAACACACTCATCGGTATGACCATTATGGAGTTTTACTATGTTAGTGTAAACACACTCATCGGTATGACCATTATGGAGTTTTACTATGTTAGTGTAAACACACTCATCGGTATGACCATTATGGAGTTTTACTATGTTAGTGTAAACACACTCATCGGTATGACCATTATGGAGTTTTACTATGTTAGTGTAAACACACTCATCGGTATGACCATTATGGAGTTTTACTATGTTAGTGTAAACACACTCATCGGTATGACCATTATGGAGTTTTACTATGTTAGTGTAAACACACTCATCGGTATGACCATTATGGAGTTTTACTATGTTAGTGTAAACACACTCATCGGTATGACCATTATGGAGTTTTACTATGTTAGTGTAAACACACTCATCGGTATGACCATTATGGAGTTTTACTATGTTAGTGTAAACACACTCATCGGTATGACCATTATGGAGTTTTACTATGTTAGTGTAAACATACTCATCAAATAAAACTGTTACTGGAGTTTCACTTCATTACTGTAAACATACTCATCAAATAAAACTGTTACTGGAGTTTCACTTCATTACTGTAAACATACTCATCAAATAAAACTGTTACTGGAGCTTCACTTCATTACTGTAAACATATTCATCAATAAAACCATTACTAGTTTTACTTTGTTACTCTAAACATACTCAGAAGTAAAAGCACATGAAACATCACAGAGAGCAATGGGGTATACTGTCATCAAACAAAAGTTTATTTTAAAATGTTGATGTCACACTGGAGTTGATTTTAGCAAAAATCTAAAAACTTATGTTCAATATCCATCTGTTAATTTATTAATCACTAGAGTGTACAGCTATGTGTCTTAACTTCATCAAACTAATCAGCTAAATATACAGCTATGTTCCTCTACTAATGAAACTAATCAGCTGAGTGTGTATCCGTTTCTCTACATTATCAAAATAATCAGCCGAAGTGTATCTGTTTCTCTACATTATCAAAATAATCAGCTGAGCGTGTATCTGTTTCTCTACATTATCAAAATAATCAGCCGAGCGTGTATCTGTTTCTCTACATTATCAAAATAATCAGCCGAGCGTGTATCTGTTTCTCTACTTTATCAAACTAATTAGCTGAGTGTGTATTTGTGGTGTAAAGAGGTCCAACTTATAGGAAATAGCACAGTTATTATACACTTGGTGGCTACTTTATTAGGCACACCTGCTCTTTTAACATAAATAACCAAACAGAAAATCACATGGCTGCAACTCAATATATAAAGCATGCAGACATGGTCAAGAGGTTCAGTTGTTGTTTGACCTAAAATCAGAATAGGGAAGAGTTGTAATCTAAGCAACTTTGAGAGTTGAATGATTGCTGGTGCCAGACATGGTGGTTCCAACATCTCAGCAACTGCTGATCTCCTGAGATTTTCATGCAATACAGTCTACAAAGTTTACAGAGAACGGTGCTTTTCCTTATCATATGTTATACTATACAGTAAGCAAATACCACTAAATATTCTATAAATGGTAGCTATACAGGAACTCAATTACTAAGTTTGAAGAATCACATTGTATAAAATAAAACTGAAAATGGCTAAAAATGTTAATAATTATCTTCAGAAACATAAACAATGTTTCAACAAGATAACTAATATGATAAACTGATGTGTGAGACTGTGTTAAAAATATATATTTATTATTTTTATTTTGTGTTAGGTTAAATTATTTTAATTTAAAGGTGTGTTTAAAATTTAAAAACAGAAACAACAATGCCCTAGATTAATTTAACTTAAGTCAGGTTACACATTTCATGAAAATGTTAATACCTTAAAGGTGTTACTTACTTTCATACTTGTCAATTCCCATAAAAATGGTCATTGGAGGAGACACAACTAAAAAAAAAAAAGATATAAAAATCCAGGTATACACAATGTTTTACATTCAGTCTGTTCAGCAATAAGTTATGAGAAGTAATGAAATCTAATATTTCAAAGTAAAATAATAATGTTAATACAGTAAAATATCAATAACAGAACTAGGAATATAAAGAGTAAACTAATACAAAGCTCTCTTTGCCTATCTTCCAGATCACTCTTTCACACTGTTTATTGCTCAGAAAACCATTCAAATTTAAAAAAATGCAAATACTTTCTGTTGAGGTCCATAATGAAAGTTAAAACCAGTATTAAAGGACCAGTTTAACCATCATTTCCTCCTAGTAAGCATAAAATCTTATTATTGTGTTGCAGCATCCATCATTAAATGTAACAGTTTTCATCTGCAAAGAAAATAATGTAAAATATTCACAACCACACAGAAAGGCCAATTTGGATGAATGAAACACTTTTTGCATAACCATAACCAAGTGATTCCAAGAAAGGACCAAGTTGTTAATATCTTGAGCTTCAACCAATACATTTCATTCTGTAAACAAAGTTTAAAGTAATAGAAGACATGTAACATTAATTAATTCTAGTATTTTAAATACATTCATAATGAATGTCTATTACATCACAAAAATTTTAGTTTGAATTCTCATGCAATTTTATTACGTTGTTTTTTGTGTTCATAAAGAACCAAGTCACTAGAATATCAAAATACATAAGGCATGTACTTCATGTGGATAGAGGTGTAAGATGCAAAATCAAATTACGAGTGGGAACAGTGGTGAAGACGCACCTTTTTGAGTCTAGGATCCAAGCCACATTATGTCCTCATGAGAGTAGTTTTCCTAATTCTGATGCATTTTAAACTTTATTAGGGCATTTTGCAAAGTGGAGAAGCTCACACCTCCCGTTTTCTACATCACTGTAGACAATTTCTACATATTAAATTAATAAATTATATTCGGAATTTTCTTCTTGCAAAAAATCACTAATTGTAATACTACTAATACAAAATATTAATAATTATTACACTTAGGGTTAGTAACAATAAAACTGTACACGTACTCTATACTGCAAAACATTTTCCACATACTCTAATTCCAATATCTCTTACCGAACTTATATACAAACTTTTGAAAGGGAGAAATGAAAATATCCAATTACTTTACCATTACTTGTAAAGTAGAATACCATCTCAACGTTTACCGACAAGAAACAAAACGCCTTTTTATCACGCTGCACTAATCCACAAAATATAACTAGCTGCTACTAATAGAACGCCATCTATTATAGTTAAGTTATTACCCATAAGCCTTTATATTTTGCCGCCAACTACAATTTGTGAAACGAGTGTGTTGAGTTTGAAGTGTAGTTCAAACTGCTTAGTTAATGTATATGAGTGGAAAACGCAAAATTTGATGCAAGATTTTCCAGGTAAATAATGATAAAATGAGAAAAACATAATTGTACGATTTCATAATTATAAAGTATTCGTATGTGAAATGATAATTTAGCCGAAAGATTCCAATGGCTAAATTATGCAGAGCTGTTCTATGTAGTGCAATACTAACACTACTGTAACTTAATAATGATAATGTAACTATTATTGGTAATACTAGTACAGACAGGATTTGGGTTTACTGTAAATTGGAAGATAGCGGGAAACGAGGTCAGTAATTTTGTATAGAATATAAGAAGGCTGAAGAACTAAACTTGTGTATCTTAAAAAATTGAAAGTAATTATATTGTTTTTTTAGTTTCACATAACCACGCTTTTGCTTTTATGTCTAATTAAAATTTTCAAGAAAAATATAATAATAAGTTATTAATTATTTATGTATTCCACGCTTGCCATTGAAAGTTGAATAAAGTAAGAGTTTAACTTAGTGCTACTAGAAGTAAGGAAAGTTGCAATAATTCTATTATCAATAGTTTTGATATTTTAATAATATTGTTGAACAGAACCAGAAACATTTTCAGTTAAATTATTTTAAATACATTTTAAATGTCAAGAATGAAAAACTTCTATTAATTAACTTGGCAAACAAAAGCTACTAAATATGGTGATCATTTATGTTGGAAAGTAACAGAACAAATTGTTGTGAAAAGTATGACTATTAATTGATGGGAAATGGCTGCTTCTGTTGTGGAATACCGAGTAGATACAATTATGCTGTAGCACTACCATAATTTATTTCACTGTGGGGACAATGTGGACAAGAATAGTTAGTTAGAAAACACTTCTCACTCTAGGAAATATTGTACCTCAACAGCATAGATCATGATATATGTTGTGGCACCCTTATGCTTCTTGGGCCATTGATGCTTCTGAGAAATCCAGGTGTTCAAAATTCTTGGATATGCATGGGTTGGTTGACTATACTTCCAAACATCTTTTAAACCACCTATAAGTGACAAGAAAATATAGTAGTATTTCTATTATGGTGTATGGTAGCATTTGGATACCTGGTTAATTACACATTTGACAACATGTGAAAGGATAGTCACTGCTACTTAGTAATCAACTTACTAAAGTTGGTGTTTCTTTATGCAGGGTAGGGCTTTTGTTCATTTAGCTTGTCACAAAATCAAGGTTTTGAGTGTTGGGAAGTTACTACCATGCTGTGTCCAGGCCAGTCGCCAGACGTGAACCCTATTGAGCAAATGCAGTTTACCTGTGATCATTCCCAGCAAAATAACCAACATCATCCAATTTTTTCATCAGGAAGAGTGTGAAATTCCAAAGGTTCAGATTTTGGATCTCATAAATAGGACGTAGAACAGTGTTTCTTTTTTAAGTATTATGAAATAAGAGATCCACTAAGTACTAGTAGTAATCATGAACTTGTTTCATGTTTGTTTATGAAGTGACATTCTTTTCAGAGTCAATACTGAGGTTGTGAATATCTAGATATATGTAACATTATAGTTTGTAAATTTTTTTTCATTTTTCTGTTGAGGTGTTACATAAATTACAATTTTCATATATTCTGGTAACTAATAACTAATTGATTGATTATAATTTCTTCATTTTCAATACTGTTATTTTCTACATATAACAAATGTGGTGTGAATGGAATACTGTTTTTACATTTATATACACTTCTAATTCATGAAAATCCATAAGTGACTAGATTATGAATGTAGAGTTAAAAATATAACAGGCCTAATACTAATGTTTTATAACCAATGTTATTGTAATTACTTTTTATTGTTTGTGAAAGGCATAAGCATTATAACAATTGTTGTTTCAAATGGCTTGTATAAATAATGATCTGACCATTGCCGTGTTTGTTGTATCCCAACCATTCTGAAAAACAGTAGATTGAGTAAAACACACCATCAACAATAAATATAATAAATATACTATAGCAGAGTTAGAATACTGTTGTTAAACACTTTAACTGTTAAACATCCTTAAGGGAGTAGATTAAGAGTGTAATGTTTAAAAGTGTAATATGCCTAATGTTGTCTTATGAAAAGTAAAATTGTATTTTATTTCTTGCTGTGTTTTTGCTACAGTTGGTAAACCTCAAATAGAAGCTAATTGAAGATGATCAGTAGCCCTAGAAAAAGGAAGTTAAGCAGCATGTTATCACCAGAATCTGGGTAGGTTTAAAATTAATTGCTAAATGTCAAGTTAGAGACAAGACAATATAATACAATAGACTTTTTTGGTCTTTATCTGTCATTCTCAATAGCTTAATTAAATATATGAATTGATGATTTCGTATCATGGAAAGGTGGAACTTTATTTAACTTGTAAGCAAACAAAATTGTTAAATGATTTAAACTAACTCTTCATCAGGGAAACTTTTACAAAAAAAAGCACTTATTATGATATTTGGAGATTTCCATTAACAATAGTTTAAGATCTGCTTATAGATTTCATCATAATATTCTAGTAGGTGCTCCACTCAAGTGATTAGCTGTTAATGCTTGCTCTGACCATCTGTCTGACTTGTGTTTTCCTCACACAATCACTGTAGCTTGACTGCAACTATTTAGTGACACCTGTGATCCATGTTCTCCAAGGTTCACTTCTCATTCTATAACATTTCACCTTGTCCTCTATCAGAGTTCTGTGAATGTTACTAGTTCTGTTAATTGTCCAAAATACAATCTCTCTTTTGAATGTCTAATTTTAGTGTACACTTTGTTTTGACTTGTTTTAGGATTTTATTGTTTGTTTTATACTCTTTATATCACAGTTTCAACATTCTTTAATGATCCTTGTTTTTAATGCTTCTATTTTGTTCCAGAGTTCTTTGGTTAAAGTCCAAGTATAAGCTTTTTCTGTGTCTTTAATGTTTCTTGTTAATATATTGTTCATATGGATGAAATTTGCACTTACTATTCCTATCCATCTCTTTACTTTTGTCTCACATTTACCATCTTGATTTTTTAATTGCTCCAAGTAAATAAATTTGCTCACTTCTGTTTTGTGATCATCCACTTTGGTATTGACTCTTCAACTTTTACTTTCTCTAAACACTCAGAGCCAACTTTTTTTAATCAAATATTTATTAAGCCTTTCCTTAAACTCCCCCTCGGTGTGGATTCCTGTACGTGGTGAGGGGACCTCCCAGAGAAGGTTCTGTTCTATCTGGTTACCTTCTCTGGGATCTAAACATCCACCCACGTGTTTGCCGTGCGTGGCGACTCGTGAAGGGGAGGAGAGGATCCTGGTGGTTGAGGGGTCCAACCCTAACACACCACTTTGGCCTCGAATTCCTGTAGACGGGCGGCCTTTGGGTGGCCCCCCTTTGGGTCAATTGGCTGGTCCACTTGGACTAGAGTCAACCAAGTACCAGTGTTGGAAGTTCTGGTGTTGTGGACATTGTACCTGATGCTGGTGTTTGGGTATAGTGCTCACGAAACCCTGGCGTTGCTGCATTGTCCTTGTGACTTTGTAGTGCGTCCCCTTGTAGGGCTCCATGGTGGGTGGGGTCAGTGGGTACCTAAATTTTTTCTTTTTCCTATGGATCCTCTAAAAAATTTAAATAAAATTGTAAAAAACAGTCAATGGGTAAACGACCACGTCTTGAAGACTCTGAGCAGCAATCTTCAACATCTGTAACACACGTACCCCATTTTCTTATATTACATTCTCTTTCAGAAAAACCTTTAGGGCAAATGTCCCTTTTTTTTATTCAGAAGGGACTAGAGGGACTTGCTGGCTCTCCAAAGTCAGTAAAGAAGCTTCGATCTGGAGACATATTGGTTGAAACATCCACATCCCAACACAGTGAACTCCTCTTGAATTCAAAGGCAATTGGGGACGTACCTATTAAGGTTACCCCTCATGCTACCTTGAATTCATCACGAGGAATTATTGTTGAGAGGGATTTGAAGAATGTCCCCATGTCAGAGATTCTTGCTGGTCTCTCCACTCAAGGAGTTTCTGCAGTGAGGCTCATCTCCACTCACAAAGATGGAGTTACACTGCCGACAGATATCCTCGTTTTGACATTTACATCACCATGTGCACCTGCCACCATCAAAGCAGGTTATCTAATTTGCAGGGTACAGCCATACATTCCAAACCCCCTCAGATCTTTCCAATGTCAGAGGTTCGGCCACTCAAAGACATCCTGTCGTGGTTTCCTTACATGTGCTCCTTGTGGTGGCAAGGACCACAATGCCTATGAGTGTCACACGGACCCACATTGTATCAACTGCAATGGTTCCCACCCTTCCTACTTTTGTTTTGCCCAAAATGGTTGGAGGAAAAGAGGTTCAGTGTTTGAAAACGACTCATAACATTAGTTATCCTGAGGCTCGAAATTGCTGTCCACAAGCCCATCTCGACATATGCTGCTGCACTTCATTCCACAACTACAGTGGGAGTGCAGACAGATCTCTGTGACTCCAAGAGAATCGTTTTCAAAACAAATGAAAAGCCTTTTGACCTCCATGGTTAAAAGGTTGATGAATCGACTTCCACACCCATCTCTGTTCCTCCCATACCTTCCAACAAACCTTAAGATCCACATCCTTTAGTTTCAAATACAGGCATTTCTTCTGATACATCTTTTCTCCCACCACAAGAGACAAAACAATTATTCGTTCAGCGTCCTCAGTCACTGGATTTCCCTTCCAATAACAAAACCTACCCACCTGACCCAGAGCAGGATCCATGGAGGTTGATAGACCTCCTCCGACTAAAGACAGTAAAGAAAAAAAGATGTGGTCGTAAACCGAAGGGTTCTCCAGCCACTTCACCTACCTGTTCTTAAAAATGGCCACCTTGATACAATGGAAATGTTGAGGTTTACGTTCTAATCTGGAGTATATCAAAACGCTGATTGCTTCCTACCATCCTGTTTGTCTTTCTTTACAAGAAACATTTCTCAAAACTGCTGATACAGTCACCATTCGGCAGTTTTCTCTGTACAGAAATGACAGGCTGTGTGATGGTCGAGTACATGGAGGGGTGGCACTGTTGGTTGATCAACACGTGCCCACCCTGTCTTTGTCACTCAACACACCCTTGGAGGCTGTAGCCATCTGTGTTTCCTTGGGTCATACCATCACTGTTTGTTCTCTGTACCTGTCCCCTGGAGAGACATATGATCAATCAGATCTTGATGCTCTCGTTGAACAATTGCCATCTCCATTTCTAATCCTAGGGGATTTTAATGGACATCATCCCCTCTGGGGAAGTGCTATTATTGATAGGAGGGGCCGATCTGTAGAGCGGATGCTCTCTGATCACAATCTTTCTCTTTTCAATACTGGTTCTTCCACTTACTTTCATGCACCTAGTCAGTCTTTTACCACTATTGATCTCTCAGTTTGCTCCCCTTCATTATTCTCCCATTTTTCATGGAGGGTTGGCAGTAATCCACTCGGCAGTGATCAATTTCCGATCCTTTTGAGAGAGAATGGCCGTGGTCGATGTCACCCTACCCGCGTGCCCTGGTGGAAGCTGGATCAGGCAGACTGGTCCACTTTCACTGCTCTCGCAGAACTTGATTCTGCCATCATAAATCAGCCATCAATAGACGACTGTGTGGCAGCAGTAACTGACTGTATTATACAAGCAACTGCTTAGTGTATTCCTTAAACCTCAACACGTTTTCCACGATATCCTCGTCCGTGGTGGAATCTTGCTTGCCACTTGGCACGGAAGGCTCAAAAGCGGGCCTGGGATACTTTTCGTAGATATCCCACACTTTCAAACCGGGTTGCTTTCCAACGGGCCTGTGCACATGCGAGGTGGGTAAGACGTCAAAGCCAGAAGGAATCTTGGATTAAGTTCACAACCACCATATCTTCTACCACCAGTTCCAAGATCATATGGGACAGGATTCGAAAGGTTAATGGACACTACAATTCTCTCCCCCTCTCGATCTTACTCTCTGATGGTCAGGAGGTGACTGATGTTGAACATCGCTAACACTCTAGGTGAAAGCTTTTGCGGGTATCTAGCACTTCTGCTTGTTCCTCCACCTTCCTGGCCATCAAGACTTCGGGCAGAGCGATCACCTCTTTCCTTCGAACTGACTGTTTCTTTGACTATAATTGTCCCTTTACCCTGGTGGAACTAAAAATGGCCCTTCATCGGTCTGCCAGTACGTCTGTTGGACCTGATGATATTCATTATGACATGCTGCACCATCTATTTCCTGCTTCTCTTGATGTCCTTCTGATTGTTTTCAACCGGATCTGGCAGGAGAATGTTTTCCTGATGCCTGGCGCCAGGCTATTATTTTACCTTTCTCTAAGCCAGGGAAAGATCCCAAGATTCCTTCAAACTACCGTCCAATTGCTTTGACGAGCTGTCTCTGTAAGACATTAGAAAGGATGGTTAATGCTCGTTTTGTTTGGTTCCTTGAATTAAAGAACCTCCTCTCGCCCACCCAGTGTGGGTTCCGTCGACAGCACTCCAACACAGATCACCTAATTCGTCTTGAAACATCTATCAGAGAAGCCTTTCTCAACCGCCAACATCTTGTATCAATATTCTTTGACATAGAGAAGGCTTACGACACAACATGGAGGTATGGCGCTTTCTGAGACCTCCATACATATGGGTTATGTGGCCATCTACCCATGTTTATTAAAAATTTTTTAATGGACAGGAGATTCCAAGTTCGTGTGGGTTCGACACTTTCCCGTTCTTTTGTACAGGAACTTGGAGTCCCTCAAGGCTGTGTATTGAGTGTTACACTCTTCAGTATAAAGATAAATGCCATCATTGAACAACTCCCTCTCACTATTGCGAATTGGCTGTATGTCGACGACTTTCACATCTCATGTCAGTCGTCAAACATGAGATATATTGAGCGGCAACTACAAACCGCCCTCAATTGTGTACGGAAGTGGACTCTGGCGAACTGCTTTAATTTCTCTCTCGTCAAAACTGTATGCATGCACTTTTGCCGTCGACCAAAGCATCCCACCTGGAAATGTGTTTTCCTTCCTCGGTGGGCAGTACTTTTTCAGAACAGACGATCTGTCATTGCTCCGTTTGGCCTTCGCATCTGGGTGCAATTGGATGAATTGGGTCTCTTCTTGGATAACATTGCAGATTCCACAGGTTGGCCCATCCCACCATGGCTTATTACAGCCCCCAAATGTGACCTTTCTTTTAGTCACCTAAAAAAGGCAGAGACTCCAGATTGGAAGTACCGTCGTTTATTCAATGAATATCTTTCAAACAATCATTCAGTTCCCATTTATACAGATGGTTCCAAATCAGGTAATTCAGTGGGCTCTGCTATGGTTTGCTATGGGTCAGAAGTTGCTTGCAGAATCCCTTCTACAGCTTCTGTGTTCACTGCTGAACTGTATGCCATATTTCTTGCCCTGGATCATATTGCAGCTGAGCAGTTCTCCAACTGCACTATTTATACTGATTCGCTTAGTTCTATACTTGCCTTGGAATCGCTACACGTTAGCTCACATCCTATTCTCGTAGATATTCGAAACCGACTGGCCCATTTCTCATTAGCAGCTACTTCAATCCAGTTTTTCTGGATACCAGGCCATGTTGGTATTCGCGGGAACGAGCTTGCAGACATGGCAGCTAAATATGTTTGCTTCAGCACCATCGCTCCTATGCCTATTCCGTACATGGACTATGGTGTTGTCTTCAAGGCTCGGCTCCGTGCCAGCTAGCAGTCCACTTGGAGTGTGCAACGTGACAACAAACTTTTTCAAATCAAACCCAAAATTGGACTTTGGCCATCTAGCTTCCGTAAAGTTCGGAAGGAGGAAGGTGTTCTCACTAGGCTACGCATTGGTCACAGTTTTTTAACTCATCATTTTCTTTTATCTGGAACTGATGCACCAATGTGTAGTTTGTGTAACACTCAAATCACTATCAGCCACGTTTTACTTTCTTGCCATCGTTACAATTCTCAACGACGGCAATATTTTAAACATATTTTTTCCCAGGGTCAGTCTGTAACATTGGACAGAGCTATTGGTGATGGTGACTCTGTCCACCTTGATAATGTTTTTAATTTTTTAATGGCCATTAATCTTTTTAATCTCATTTAAGTGTTGCATATTTATTCATTACACATTTTTAATTGTGGTTCCTTTTTTACAGTTTTAATCTCTCTCCTTCAATTTGACATTGGACAATGGCCAGAACATTAAATAACTAGACACCAGGACTGGAAAATGGTTTTCCAGAAATACAGTAATGTCTCATTATAATGCTTTCTCGGATATAATACTGAGGTGCCTTACCTTCCAGGAATTTAGGAAACTATTAGCTACCATTGGATTTGGCAGGGATTTCATCTATTTGGTCATAGGTGATGTCATTAAAGAGGAAATGGTCTAACTTTGTAGAGAGGGAAAGAAATTCCTAGGATTGTTTATAGGTGACACCAACATACCGTTCAGTGTTAAGGAAATAGAGATGTCATGCCATTAATTACAGCTGGTTTAGAGTAGTGTTTGACAAAAAAGTTTTATACTGAATGGAACAACAAATAATAGCTAATTTCAGGAATAGTGAAGCTTATGGTAAATGCTTTACATTACATTCTGAAAGAGGTTTGAAACTAAATAAAGCAGACTGAACTATCAGCATTTTTAAGTGAACATAAGTGTTTTGTTTCTGAAATGTTGGAAAGTTTGCATTCATATTTTATCTTATTGTATCTTATCTACATTCTTTTTGTATCTATTTTCTATATGTAAATATACAGTTATGCTAAACATACATACCTCTTCTCCCACTTATAGCTGTTATTTGACTGCTAGGGTTTCTTCCTTTGCCCATCTAAGCATTATTTAGATTTTGTCTTGCTTTCTTTAGTCACTTATGCCTCACTCAGTTGCCTTTGGTGATATTTATGTTGTGATACTCTCCAATACATCAATGTTTCCTCTATCCTAATACTGTAAATAAGCACCTCATTCAGGTAATGAGAGAAGGTCACTCATGGTTAATACTTTCAGTGATCTTATTTGTATTGTGATTGAGACATATTAAGATCTGGGGTGGCCTTCCAGGGGGTTCTGAGGTGTAGTTTAAAAATAATTTAAATTTGCTTTTTCCTGTGTCTTGTACTTTGTTGGATTTTCAGTTCACCTGTGGACAGTGGTAAGTTTATGGACTTTTAGTACTGAGGTCTGAGATTCAGTTTCCTAGGGTGGGTGCAAAGTTGCTTTGTTCTAACAAAACAGATAATTTTATCTCATAAAATGCTGTTTCAATCAATGTTAATCAATATAATCTTTAAATAACCTACAAAAATGAAAAAAGGAGGCCACTTTGGTATGAACTGCCATTGATTTGTTTTTCTGCTCTTGGTTCTTTGAGTGTGTGATGTTTTAGGCTTTTCCCTGGTTGCACATTACTTGGTGGCTGAAAGGTTTGGGAGTGAATATTAAGTGTTTTTTTCCACACTTGGATATAATGATTTATGCTGGAAGGCCTTATCTGACACAGTATCAGAACTTCATAATTTAGTCTGCCATTGTCAGTAGGAGGCATTTTCCAACTCTCAAATAATATATCTACTCCTCATTTTTCAGGGTTCTGTGGTGGAGTTTTATTGCTCATAGTTCCATGTTCCCTGATGAGACAGAGTAAGTCTAAGGATGATTTACAGCTGTAAAATCCAGCATTTTGTTTTCTCTCATTTCATATTGTTAGATGACTCAGGATCTCCAACTTCATTTTTGATGAGCTGGATCCATTTTTTAGCATGCATGTTGGCTCAGGTTTTGGCTTCAGGATTCCTCTCTGTTGTCATTGGAGTCTTAAATTACATCAGTTCATATAGGAGGTTATAGTTTTTCCCTTGTTTGTGAGTTTCAACCCCCAATATCAGCCCCTTGATACATTGGTACCAAAAAATGTTCATATCCAAGGTTTCCACTGCTTGATCAGTTTGCCAGTAGCATAGGTGATATATTGGGGGGCTGCAGGTCCTTGAGTCACAGTTATTTCAAATCTTCACCACTGTTATCCATTCAACCTGTAGAGTTTGTCTCCCACAGTTCATCAAGATTTGGAATTTAGTTATAGGGTTATCTGAGTTTGGTTGGTCTGAGGGTAGTGAGAGAGCTGTGTTAGTTCTTCAGTTTTTATTCCTGCCAGTTGTTGGGTCTATACAGACACTTCTTCAATCAAAATTGTTTTATACTTGGATTGTAGATATACAACTTGGTATAGTAGGCTTCTATCTGCACTCTGCCTTATTAGTGGAGTTCCACCATTATTGATGTTTGTGGTGCACAAAGATCAAGTACTGTAGTTTCGGGTGTTTTCCTTTGGACTCACATCAGCTTCATGTGGGTTCTACCATATTGTACAAGTTTTTTCTCATCCCTTTCAATTGGTGTTACTGTGCACACACCATTCTATGGATGACTGGTTACTACTGGCACCATCTTGTCAATTGTTAGATTATCATATTTTGATTCTACTTCAGATACAACCATATTGCTCCAGTTCAATATGTCATCAGTTTGAGTAATAGTTATTTTTTATCTTGTCTCCTAGTTTGGCTCAGCTCTCTCCCATCTGACTTAACACTACAGAACAGGATGCCACACTCTTACTCACTTTTCCTTCTTTCTCTTCAATCTTGATCGTGTTCAGTGAGGGTTTTGAAGCTTTTTAGACAATTATTTTTATCCTGGGTTCTCTTTGAAAGCAAGGAATATTCTGCAAGTTACGTACAATCATATTTGTCACTCTTCTTTGTCCTTATTGGTCCAGTCGAGTTGCCTGCTGGAGGTCATTTCATGGACTGATGTGGACCTTTTCCAGTACTTTTATCTCACATTATTTGCATGATCTAGCAGTCTTTTCATCTAAGGGTTTTTGTCTATCTGCTAGATTATCCAGAGAGGTGAGTGTTTTAGTTTCTACCCTTCAGGTTCCTATGCTTATTTTTTTCACAGGATCCTATTGTGTGGCAAGAGTTTCTCAGACAGATGTGCTTTTATCAAACCAATGCTGCATTAGCTACCACTTATTCAATATATTTTATACAAGTTGTAACAGGCTCTGTTGAAATGAGGTGTTTCATAGGCTACTTAGGAGCTGACAAAGTGGTATTACTGTTCTATCATGGTCTATCATTAGTAAAGGATGGAGATCATTCCTGTTGCTGCTGATGCTTGGAGTGAATATATTGAGATTGGTCTGCTTTTAAAAATTTAGGGAAATTGATTCACCCATTGCACTGTCTATTAGGAGAGCTAGAGAGTCTTTACCACACCTGGTTTCCAGTCATTGTTAGAGTGAATTCTTCAACTCTTGGAGAAGAGGGCAAAGTTGTGAGCTTTCCTGTCAGGGTCCATGGATGTTTTTTCTCACTTGTTAGGAGGAGTAACACCAGACTGCACAGGAGCTTACTTGTAATACTGGTTCAGATTTAATTCTGAGGTACTCGATTGGAGTGTGAAGGGTCATTCACTGTGATCAATGTAGATTCAGTACATCTCATAATTCCAAAGATGGAAGGGTCCCATCTTTGGTTGAGCACAGCTCTTCCACATCTTCTCCATAATTACATGAGGAAAATGGAACATACTTTGCTCAGTGGTTGGGGAGTGAGGATGAATGTTTATAATTCCAGGCCAGGAATGTTTATAATTCTGTTTCCTTTGGTTGAGTAAGGCATACACAGTCTTGTTATTCCAAGCCTGGGGTATTATCTTTTGGTCTTTAGGTGTGTAACAGGTTTGTCCACTTTATTGTTGCTTAATTTCTTGTCAGGATGTGGAACACATCATTCAATGGCTATGGGTTGAAATCCACTCATAAGTATTTATATATAATGTTGCAATCCTATTATCATGGCCACCAATATGGTATATACACCCTTGTGCAAATTAGTTGAAACAAGACAGAAAATTACAATTTTTTCAATTTTTTGCATTTTATTTCTGAGAATCCAAAGGTTACTTACAAATTAATACATGATATGATCGCCTTTATTTTTCAGAAGATCATTAATCCACTTTGGCATCGAGTCCATGAGTTGACTGCAATCTTTGCTAATTTTTGGATCACAGTACCACACCTCAATTATGGCCTCAATTAACTTATCTTTTGTAGTACAGTCTTTTCCCTGAAGTCTTTCTTTACAAATCGCCCAAAGATTTTCAATAGGATTTGAGTCCGGAGAGTTTCTAGGCCAGTCCAGCACCTTTATTCGCATTGTAGTCATAAAATAGTCACAGAGTCAGATCTTGCTGAAAAATGCCAGATCCATCTGGAAATATTTTTAAATTCTGGAACGACTTTTCTCTGCAAAACTTTGATGTACTGTGGTCCTCGCATCATACCTTCTATGATATGTAAGCCTCCGATGCCATAGTAGCTGAAAGAGCCCCAAAACATCTTCTTCAAGGGATGTTTTACGAACTGATTGATGTGAGATTCTCGAAGTTTTTCACCTGTATATTTGTGAACATGCAAACTTCTTTGACCCTGTACGAAGAAATGAGTCTCGTCACTGAATAAAACCTTTCTCCATTGTTCTTGCATCCAGTTCTTGTATTTCAGACCCCATTGATACCGTTTGTTCTTCATTGAGTTGGTAAGAAGTTGTTTTTTGACTGGTCTCCTTGCCCTTCCGACGCAATTTCGAATGACGTAATATTCCTCAAAATGTCGTCATATATCCCAAAAATAGATTGACTGTACTGACGCCGTATTGACAGCTAATGACGCCATTTGTGTGAAAAAATGACTATTAAAGGAAATTAGCAGGTCCAGTGAGCCTACACTGGCCACCATGCTGAAAATATTGTAAAATGACCATTTGTTTCAATTAATTTGCACAAAGGTGTAGGTTCTAAGACTTCTTAATTACAACAGGAGTAGCAGAACCTCAGCTACCAGGTTGGGGTTGGCCTATAGTAATGATCTTGTGTAAAACTACACCCATTATACAGGAATTCATTTCTGGGTGGAGAGCATATCTATTTTGGATGTAGTGTGGTTCTTTCACTAGGGTGTCAATATTTTGTTGACATATCCGTAATCTGTACAGATGCTTTTTGTATGGATAATGTCCACACTGGCTTCTTCACCTTATCAATGTGTGATTATAGCTGTAAGTGGGAGTGGAAGTATGTATGTTTCAGAAATTAACATTTTCTAAACTAAAAATGTATTCCCAATAATACTTCCACTGATGCTCTTCCATTCTTTCTCCCAACTAAGAGACAGTGTTAGAGACTAGGATCGAGTCAGTATCAAACATGATTACACTATTTAAAGAATAGAGGACACATTGATGTAGGTGGAGAGTATCGTAAGATATCATTAAGGGCAGTTGAGTGGGGTATAAAAGATAAGAGTTAGCAAGAAAAAATCTGATCAGTGCTTAGATGGGCAAAAGAAGAGACCCTGGCAGTCACATAATAGTTGTAAGTGTGAGAGGAAGTAAGAATGATTGGAAATATATTTTCAGTTTAGTAAAATATTAACTTTTATTTAAATGATTGCTTTAGTATGCTTTATTTATATTTTGTTAATTTAGCTAAAATGCAAGGTGTTGTGTGTTTTACATGATTTTGTTAACTGAATTTACTAAGTCTTTTGTCTATATTTTAAATTTTTTCCTACTGCTGATGTAAACAAGAACAGCAAAAAAATGACATAAAAATAAGAGTAACATACATTAACTTCCAGTCTTCTGATATGTACTCTCTTTTCAAGGACTTTAAAAAATAACAGTAATTGGCTGTATTTGTAATGTTGCATACCAGATGTTGAACCCAATGTGTTATCTGATCCTACATATTCAGTTAACTAGACCCAAAATTAAATATAGATAACCCAATCCTGTACTAGGAAGTTCATATGTTTGTAAGTCTGTATTTTTTCTTGGATATGATGCAATAGATACAACTCTAAGGGTAAGCCATCTGTAATGTTTTATAACTTACAGAATTACAGCCATAATTCCCAGGAGTAGAACATGTTTCAAAAACAACAAAGATAGCTATTGCAGAAGCATTAAAATATCTATCTTGATCACGTGTCATGAAAACTGTACTTACTGGAATTACTGACAGAATTTGCTTAGTATTATATGAAAATAATAAGACAGAAAATGTTATGTTTGTATACTGCAGCAAGATTGCTTCATGACAAAATTTAATTGTCGGCATGTAGTTTTTGCTATTTTTTCCCTATTATATTTTTCCTTTCCAGTTTTCTCCTTTTTTACACCTAGAATATTCAAAACCTGGAGTGCAAGTTGATCGTATAAGCTCAGTGTATAGAGTGTTGGAGTAGTATGTTTAGCTTTATTTACCTTTTAAAGAAAGAATGCTTAACACTCCTATGAAAATTGGGGCCTAATAGGCCCCAGAGCAACTTGAAAGGTTATTAATATTAGGCTAATAATTTTGTATTTAAATGAAATTGCCATTAACTGACCCTATCCCTTTATATTTTAAGGAGCAATAATATTTTGACTTTTCAGACATTTGCGAAATAATATTTAAAAATTTTTTTTTTAAAACATCCACTAAGGGTATTTTGGGACCTATTAGGCCCCAGATCAAAAAACATAAAAATGACTATTTATTATCTGAATAATTCTAGAACAGGCCTGGGCAACCGAAAAAAGCAAATTATAGTAAAAATATATTAATTTTACAACTTCTTTTCAAAAGATGGATATTTAGGATAATAACTCTACTCCAACAATAATTTTAGACGGTCCTGATTATTGCCTAGTTTGCCCACGCCTGTTCTAGAACATTCTAGAAACTTTACAGAAGTATTTAGAATAATCTTGAAGCTTCTAGAATATTCTAGAAGAATCCACAAATCCTATATATATAGGAGCTTAAATCTTCAAACCGTGTCAAAAATAATCTCTTGATGAAGCTGTACATTTACTGACAAAACCATGACGATGAAAGTGAACATGATAATGTCGAAGACTACTCTGAAAGTTGTGATGATGATCCTTCTGAAGCCGAAAATGATGAACAAATTGCGCCGTACCCTTCTGAAAGTGAAGAAAGTAATCAAGAAGATCTTACTATGATGCCAGTGAACGAACTTTTGTCCAAAGATAAGAAATTTAGTTATTCAACAACACCTTCAAGGATCAACAGGAGAACCGCAGCTCTCAGTATATTCAATGGGAACCCAGGCATTACAAGGCAAGCTGCTCCAAGAGTCTCTACACCATTCGAAACATTCAAAATTTTCATTTCTGATAATATGATGGAACAGATCATTCACTCAACAAACACCGTCATGAAAGAACCAATTTTTGAAGAAGACCTCTGGAAATGGATCGCAGCTAATCTTTTCCTTGGAATAAGCAAATCCAAAAATGCATCGATAGATGAAATGTTTTCAACTGAATTCGGTTTGCCATTTTTGCGAAAACTGATTACACAAGACAAATTAAAAAAAATGTGCTCAAAAATCAGATTTAAGAAATAGAGAAATCAAAGATGCCACCATATCTGAGTCTGGAATTTTTTCATTGAAAATTGCAAAAACAGTTACAACCCAAGCGAATACCTGACAGTGGATGAACAACTATGTAACTTCAAAGGAAGAGTTGGCTTCAGAACATACATTCCGACAAAGCCAGGCAAATACGGAATAAAGATTTGGTGCCTAACAGATGCAAAGACAAGTTACCTCCTCAACGCTCAAATTTATACTGGAAAGGTTGGAAATATGACAGAAACAAATCAAGGAGAAAGAATAGTCAGAGAACTGAGTCAGCCATTTCTTGGAAAAGGAAGGACAGTAACGACAGATAATTTCTTCACAACAATGACACTTGCCAAGTACCTACGAACAAAAAGAACAAGACGTGTTGGAACCATATGGAAATCAAGAACCTTCCTGCCTCCTGAAATAAATGCAAAATCTAGAGAGTTATCACCAAAGTTTTTCTATCATGACAACATCACTCTTCTCAGGCACTCAGACAAATCAGGAAAATATGTGCTACTACTGAGTTCTCAGCATCAGTCTTGGTGAAGTAGAAGAGAATGGAAAGCCTGAAATCGTCAATCTTTACAATGCAACGAATGCAGGTGTCGACACTCTCGATCAACTGTTGAGATATTATACAATAAAGAGGCGATCAAAGCGCTGGTCAGTCTGCATATTCTATAACATTCTAGATCTTGCTGCGCATAATGCTTTCGTTCTATACTCGACAAAACATCCAGAATTTCTTCATCAACATAAATCAAGAGCCAGAAGAGAATTTATATGGCAATTGGTGCTTGAAATCAAAGAAATTTACTGCAAAGATAATGACAAAACAACCTCATGTGAACCGCCTGCAAAGAGGGCAAAAAGAGGACGATGCCATTTGTGCAGCAGATCAAAAGATAGACAGTCGAAAATTGTTTGCTCAAATTGTAAAAAAAATGTTTGTCAGAGCCATTCTAAAGTTGTTTGTAATGAATGTTGCTAAATCACTGTGTTTCTATTGGAAAAATATATGGGGCCTGATAGGCCCCAAAATCACTTTAGTGGATGTAAATATTTTTTTTCGTAGGAGTGTTAAAAGGTGGAGAGGGTTTAGAAAAGAGCTATCAGAGGGGTTCCAGGTTTGGTGAGGTTATTTTGTAGGGATACGCTAAACTTTTGAGTGTCTTGGCGTCTTTGAAGTTGTTAGATTTGGAGTCTATAAGCATAGATTTCATTTAAATACAATGTGTGTAGTAAGTTTGACTACAATACTCTTGTTAAGGCATTGTTACGTTTCTAGTTAGATGGTAAGTGTGGAATACTTTTTCTTCGAATGTTGTATAAGCTGCAACATTGAAGGGAGATTGGATGAACATGGTTGGACATAAGAAAAAATAGTTTCTATATGCAGTTTTGAGTAGTGGAGTGATAGCAAATTTTAAATGGACCAAGTGGTTTCATAATACTTAAATAAGGTAATTTCTTGCTTCCACAAAATTATTTTAAATAATAACAAAGTATATCATGTGATAAATATTTTTAGAAGTTAACTCAATAACTATTTTGGACCAAGCTTTTCATTGATTAAGGTTATTTACTCTAATATTTAGGATTTCATTTGCAAACTTGTGTTTATACTAGTCCATTTGGTGTTTTTTTCTAAACTGATAAATCAGGCCACCACTTGTTCTTATAGTAAATAGAAGCTTGACTTATTGAGTTTCTCTTCATAATTAGGAAAATGATTGCTGAAAATACTTCTTTGAATACAAAAGTATGATTGTGACCTTGTTATAGTTAAATTTTACTTGTGTCTTTTGAAGTGCTTCCATTTTCTCTTTGCATACTACTAAGTCCTGATTTTAGAATGAGGTTATTAAAATGTAATTTTTGTCTAGAATTATTTGTCTTCATATTATAATAAAACAAAACGTATATACAGATATGTATTTAATAAAGTGTCGGGAAATTCCGTTGTTGGTGTACTTGTACATTTGTTTATTGTTACTCTTAAGGATGCTAGAATTAAAACATTTCTATTCAGTACCACAGAATTTCTCTAGACTTTGTATTTATAAAGCCAAATTTATGACTATAACATAACTTATGTTGTTTGTTTTTAGTATCCTGATAATTTAGTTTCTTTGTGTATTTCAGCTTCTTAATTCACACTCCAAAAAAGGTAAAAGAAACTGAAAACGATACACATCATTTGAGACGATCACCAAGGTTGATGTCTGATGTTCCAGATCTTGAAACCTCACCAAGCATCAAAGCATATAAGGCTGTTTATCCACCATCTCCAAGAACACCAAAAGGCAAAGAAAACTTGACAACATTGCCTCATCTTCTGTATTTATCTAGGAGAAATGTGGATAAGGGGTCTCCAAGAATTCACACTGAACGTTTTTATCAAAGAAAAACTCAGTATCTAGATCCTCTTCAGAGAAAAGCTCTAGGAATCAGAAAAGCTCTGATTTCAGATTTGAAAAATGTGCCACAAATAAAACATCTTAAATCAACCAATCTAAAACACCGACCAACTCAAAAGCACAAAATTAGAAAGTTAGGTTCTAATAGTAACAATGATTTGGTAATGCATAAGCAAAAGTATCAACGTAGCATCTTAAACAGTGTATTAACTAAACCTATTAAAAATCCAATCAGAAATATTTTAGAAAATGAAAATGATGTATTAGTAAGGTCCAGTCCAAGAAAAGCTAGTACTGTTCCTGAATGTGTTTCTCCTGTTACTCCCACAATGGCTCGTAAATTTTTCACTTCCCGTAGCCCAAAATCTGATTCAAAACGGTGGTCCACAACAACTCGAAGGGGAGTATTTCACATCAAATTCAAAGCTGCAAGCACTATGCAATTGAAAAACAAATCTAAACCAAAGAAAACTATTCCTCTGGATATTAGAGTTGTCAAATCCAAACATTCTGTTACAACACTTACCAGAAAAGATAGTCCCAAACAAAATATGTTATCTGTTAATGAGAATCAAGCTAGATCTAAACCCGTAAGTGATCAGCTCATGTCACCTGTTGTAGTACTGAGTCAAAAGGACCAAGATTTTTGTAAGATAAGTTTAGAAAGCAGTTTCAGAATGGATAAACCATGCATAACAACAAACTTGAAATCTCAAAAAGAAGAGGAAACTGTACCTGCAGGAAAAAACCATGCATGTTTTCCAGATCAATCATCAGAAAACTTGGGTTTGTAACAGTTTAGCATGTTACTGACATTAGTTGTTTTCTATGAAAAAAGTGACATTTAGGCCTTATAAATGTGCTTTTTACTATTAAATCATATTTAATGTAAACTCAAACAGAACTGTTGTAAGAATATGAGTTGCTAAAATTGTCTTACAAGTAAGGGCTAAGTATCTAGCCCCTTAGATGTTTGATAGAGTGTTTCCTTGGTGTGTGAGAGGTCTTGGGATCAAACTCAAGGCAAGGAAATATATCGTAAAAATAATTGCAAATTGGTTCCTAATATGTAACTGTACCATGACTTCAATATTTGTTTTCTCTTATGTTTTAAATACACCTTTTAATATTTTATAGAAACATTTGAATTTTTTTTGCAAACAGTTGGTACGCAGGTCTTTAATGTTTACTGATGATTAAATACAGGATTACATTGTGTAATTTTGTACACAGAATAACGTGCATTGTAACAAGTTATGGAATTTTAACATAAACTTCCAATATCGTTCAGTTGACCTATACTTTAAGATTTTGTAGAATTAAGGGTTAGACAAAAGCTGCTGGTGGAGCTTCTCATTGAAATGACCCAAGGTTCAAGCCACATGTTGCTGAACTTTTTTCTTTCACTTATAATGTGGGCGTTTAGACATGTTGCTCATTCTGATCAAAAGTTTTAAAGAGGGAATAGTTATAACTAACACATTGAGTCACTGACCTGACTGTTTAATCTAGGTATTGCATGAGATGATATTCAGTTAGAAAATACAAATTCTAAAATTACAACAATCAGTCTCAATGTTTTTTGTTTTTTAACTCTGACTTTTATAAGGGCTTGAAATTAGTGGGGATCCATGAGCCAGTGGATTCCAGAAATGCTGATGAGCTTATATAAAGTGTCTGGTAGGTAGCCTGCATGATCTCTTAAAGTCAAAAGAACTATTAAAAGTTTGACTCCACATAAGTTGGTTTAAACATTTCTTAACTGGGCAGAACTTGACACACTGTGAATGGACTTTCATAAATTTATGAACATTATCAGTTATGAACACTACACAAATGCCTTTACTGTGAATGCTTGGACAACAAATGTTTAGCTTGAAGATGTGTGCTAGCTGTACTGATGTTCAATGTATACTGAGTGTATAGCATATCATGCCTAACAAGCAGTGTATACACAATATAAGTGTGCATGTATTTTGTATACAGATCAAGTAATGTGTATTCAAGATGATGTGTTCCTGATGGTTCATATCTTTATATCAAAGATTTTTTGACTAAATTACCTCTACTTGATTGCAATATCCCAAATGACCCATGTTAGTTAGCCCCAACTCTTCAGGATATTGCAAGTTGGGGATTTGTGGAGAAGAAGAAAAGCAAAATTTCTGGGTAGGCATTTTGATTGAAAACTTTTTTGTTCCAGAAGGGCCTGAAAGGTAATCAAGGGCAGTCAGAAACTGCAATTTCTCTCTGCCCTGCTTGTAAAAAAATTGGCTGAACAATTACCAAAGCTGAAAGAAATTAGGTTCTAAGATTTTTGAGTGCTTTGATGAAATAATGGGGAACTTAATGTTGTTGAAGCTTAAGAGTCTTATTCACAATTATGGTCAGTGAATAAGGAAAAAAGAAACCTTATAATAAATGTCGGGAGAAAACCTAAGACGTGGGGAGTTGGAGACAGGAAACAGGAAGTTTGTTGAAAGAAAGAGAGATAGATACCAAAACTGAAAAAAAGCTGCTTGCTCTACATGAAAGCTTGAATATAAAATGTGACTGTTGATGAAGCAGATGTGATGATTGAATGAACCAAGGATATCCAGTTCAAAGTTGCCATAAGTTGTAAAAATAAGAGTGATAATTAAGGTCTGAAGTGATTGATTATTTAATTTTTGATAGGGGACAAACACATTTAAAACTAGTAAAAATAGTAATGTTTAAATGGTTTTCAGTGTATTAAAATTGATGTCAAGAAGAGTAAGTATGTTGAATTAATAAATAAAAGTGTTATTTAAAATTTGAATACAGAATATGAGGGGGAGCTGTCCTTCTCAATGCAAGAATCTGTGGATCCAATGAAAATAATTTTTTTTGGGGGGGGAAAGTGGGAGCCCTTAAGAAAACTCACTTTTACTGATCAGGTGTGGAATATTCTACCTGATCAATGCCTGAATTGTTAAGGGTTAATTAAAGATTACATAGCCTTTTCCTACTTTTATTTATATGCCTAAAAATTAAAGGGTGTATAGCTTGGGATCTGGATGTATTGAGGTCTGCATGCTGTTGCATCAGTTTTATATTGCATTGAATGATATTTGGACCATAAATGTCATGGTACGTGGATTACTAGAAGAATTCCAGATGATAGTATTATCTGTATCATGAGACAAGTGTGTGGCTTAAGAAGGGAGATGGGATATCATTGACAGAGGTTGTATAATATTAGGTTTAACACTGACTCTTGGAAGACACTGGCTTCACATACGATGAGCCTGATGATTGCATCATTTATTTTAACTTTTGCTGTTCTTTTTGTTAGAAAGCTGGATACAAGAAGGGTAGGTACATGATTATCGATTAGTTTATAGTGAAGTCTGTTGTGCCATACTGAACTGAAGGTTTTGTAGACATTTAGAAAGGTAGCTATGGTTCTGTGCATTCAGTTGAAACATCATGAGATGGATTTTAATAAGGCTGATGAGGTTGGTTTCTAGGTAAGCATTTTATTGGTTTAGGAGTAATTTTTCCATTAACTTACCAAGGGTGTTTAATAAGCTAATGGATATATAACTGTCAGGATTAGTTATTATTTTTCTTGGGTATTATCTTAATAGTAGCTGATTTCCAAATAGTTGGATAATATCCTGATAGTAATTATAAATTATTACTCGGTGGGTTTTGATATCGTTAATAGGTTTGTTAATTACATCATCTCCCAATGCTTTGTGGTTTATTTTCCTAAGTTTAATCTTGATTTCTGCTGAAGTTGTAATACAGGCAGTCGTATTCTTAGAACCAGAAATTTGTGACATAGAAAGTGGCAGTTCAGTGAAAAAGTCTTGATTATCAAAAATATGTATCAAATAAGGTGAGATTTGGGTTACAAAGGAACTTTGAAAATATTGGTCCAAAAGTTAAGTCTGTTTTTTATTGGTAGCAGTAGTGTTATTATTATATTGAATTTTATTTATGATGTTGCTTGATTTATTGTTCATGATGAATTTAAGTTTCTGTCAAAATCTGGAAGGTTCTGATTTTGATTTATCTGTTGATAATAGAAGTTTGCCCAGTTATGTTTTTGTTGTAATATAAGTTTTTCTTAATAAGAATATATTTTTGGCATAGCATTAATGAATGGTTTAAGAATAATGCTGTGGGCTTATATGAAATTGTGGTAATCTTTAATTCATGAGGTTTGGGAGTAAATTTCCAGGTTGTGGGTTAGGATTTGTTACTTTGTTAGGGTTTGTGTCTGATGGCTTCAGTTATAGCAGTGATTAAATCAGACATAATTATTTATTTTAGTTTGGTTGTTCATGGGTGCAGTGTGTCTTGTTCAAAGGCTGGTGCTTACACATTCTGTGGTTTGTGAAATTGACCTACAAAAGTCTTAGTATGCTCTGTAGTGAATGCTTGTGAAACATTCTAAGTAGTAATCATAAATAAAAGAGGAAATACATATGTGGAAATAAATGTTACTGCCATATTGACAATTTGTTAGAATGTGTTAGAAGTTCTTTCATAAAATTTAGCATGTACTCTCACCTGATATGATCTTGCAATAAATAATTGGATTAGTTTGTTTGCCAGTTGTTTTGATATATAGTTTAAGAGACATGGTTTCATTAGAAACATTAAAAATTCAAAAATAATGGAATTTCCATAAATGTTGGGCTGTGACTCAATTTGAACTACACTAAATGACTGCTTGACAAATAGGGCTAGATACCCAGCTAAGGTTAGCCAATTATAAGGTGTTATTCTGAAACCTATTAGTAAAGGGAGGATTAATTGCTATGGCAGCATATTTTCAATTTATTGTCAAGTAAATGTGGGGAACAGTTATGGGCTCTCCATTAAGCTTCAAATTATATGATTTTTATATCTCTACATCAAATACGTTTGTCATTTCGTTTTGAAACGTGTCAGCTTGATGGCAGTGGGTTATGTAGGATCAAGAATAGATTACACCAACAATTTTGTATAATTTTCTTTCATTATTTATTTTGATTATTTAAAGATGCTACTTTAAAGGGGAATAAAAATTTAATATTGTGCTTCAGAGTAAAACTTTATTAAATGGTCTGAAAAAAGAAAAGAGTTTTGTCTTGTGTTTGTTTTCATGAAATGAGTTCACGACAAAGTTGTGGTATATTGATATATTGATATCCTTTTGACATATGTAACATCTACTGTTTGATTCAGTAATTTTTCTGATAAACTCTACTATAATACATTATACAATGAGCTATAGGATTGGCTTCTAAAGATTCATGATTTTAGGGTCCAACTAGCTCCTTGAAAAAGTCAAGCATGAGTCCTATGTATGAACTGAAGTATCATTACTTGTGTGTATGTTGTCAATTTTGATACATCTGCCACTTTTTCAAGTACATGTATACACCTTAAGTTGTATGATTTCATCCTAGTGATTTATCAGTTACTTTTTATATATTTAACTTGTCATTTATGGGGAGATAGAGGTGTATTATATGGCTCACTGTAAAACAATGTTTTAGGTGTTGTTACAAATATAACGTATTTAGTAACTTAGTGTCTGAGAACATGTTGAAAACTGTGTAACATCAGTAACTTGTGTAATGCACTATCTGAAACTCTCAGAAATTATATGTTTTTCTGTCTTATTTCTGAAGGTACATTAAATTTAATAATCAGTTATCTTACAAAAAATTAATATATATATATAAGAAATCATTAGTTTGAAAGATGTTTTAAATGATTGACAATATTCATCAATAGTATTTAAAAAACAGCAACTAATTATAAGAGGACTAACTTGTTGGATGTTTAAGTTATTGTTACAGTTATTTGTAATTTATTTTTTTAAATATAAATATGTTGATGTCATTCACAGGTTCATCACCCAAGAAATGTTACCCAATCTTTACAAGAGCATTTTCTTCAAAAGCAATGAACAGGTTTGTATAGTTTAGGCATGTATTTACTTTTTATACAAGTTATAGGTGCACTGTGATTATGATTAATATTTTCCTTTTGTGTATGCTATATAAGCCATATAATTTTTTTCCATAATTTTTTTTAAAGTTTTATATGCACATTATATACATAGTGAAATTAAATAATTACATTTAAATGGAGTTAAATAAGTAAACAAAATCATGAAGGAGGACTGTATTAAAAACAGCAAATCCCAACCTCTGATAAATTATATTATAACCATAACTTTTTAAGCGAACAAAAAACACATTAAAATTAAACAAAATACATTCCATTTTTTAAAAAAAGATCTTAGGGTACAAGCTACAATGCAGGATTATGAAATGTATCCTAGGTTTTGGAGGTGAATGAAAAGTAGGACCTACATAGCGATGGGGATACACCTTTATCAGTCTTAACCTCCAATTCGTTAGTCTTACATAAGAAGATTAGTATTAGAGAGAGATGTGGGTGCTCAAGCTCACAACGTCCCATATATATCACCCTTCACTGCCTGCAGTCATTTGTGGGAAAGTGACTGATCTACCAAGTTAAAATACGAATAATAAAAAGATAAACATAAGAAAAAATAATTATTAACATATCAGAAACATTTTACTAAAAATTACTAATAATTATTTTTAGTTAAAAATAAGGTCATTTAAGAACTTGGTATTACTTTATGCGGCTGGACACCTTGAGCTTTATATAAAAGTATGACAATCATAGTAAACTTAGTATATTGATGTGGTTCAATGTTGTGCTAATTAGTGCCTCTACCGTATTCGGAGCAGGAATGCTAACTTCAAAAGGTAAGTTTTATCTTACTTACCCCTAAGTGGTAGTACCTTATTTTTTATTTTATTCTTTTTTCATTTTATTTTACTTTTTTTTTTCATCTTTTTATGTTTATCTTATTTTAACTTGGTAGAGCAGTCACCTTCCCACAAATGACTGCAGGCAGTGAAGGGTGATATAGGTATGGGACGTTATGGGTTTGACCACCCACACTCTCTTAATTTCTTAGTGTTAGTGTTGATGTGTTATCTTAGTGTACTGGTAATTTTGTGTTATTGTGTAATGTTATGTTATTCTCAATACATTTAGTGTATTTGTAGCTAGCATTAATGTGTCCACATGTCAGTTAAACTGCATTCCTGTTTTGGAATTTCCTTCTAGTACTGATAAAGTTGTTACTAAGTCTCCAGCTGCTAGAACAGCTTCCCCAAGAATTAAACCTCCTGTCAGATATGGTGCAAAAAGTGACAAGAAAGAACAGTTAATAATTGATGCTGGCCAATGGAAATTGGGTGCAAATCAGTGCCACACTTGCAACATGGTGTATATGATTGGTGAACCCCAAGATGAGAAGTGTCATTCAAAATATCATCACATGTTTTTGTCAAGCCTGAAATTCCCTGTGAGTATAATTTCATTTATTTCCATGGATTTCACAAAGTTCAGCTCCAATATTGATAGATATTTAATTTGAATTCTGCATTTCAAAATCCAGAAATCTGTTAATTTTACAGTTACTGTTTCAAGTGTCAGACAAGTCCAAAAGTTTTGAGTTTCATGAAATGTAATGTACCTAATAACTTGGTGGAATGAAAGATTTATTCACATTCATATCTGAATCAAAATGTGTCATTTGTCAAGTTGATCACTTTTACACCTAGAGCAACACTCGATTGGATTGATGGTGAATTAATCAGAACCATGACCACTAAACATTAAAGTTTTTTAAGAACATTGTTAGGATTTAGCTGAATTATGCACATTTTAATACTAGGTTGTAAAATGAAAAGTCCAAGGATTGAAGATTTATAAGGGTGAATTAAGATATTTTATTTTCTCTAGATAAAAAGAAGGATAAGAAGTTATGTTAATGAAACTTACAAGGTTATCCTGGGAATCAACAGAATAAATGTACCTCATTTCTTTATGATATATTCATTAAAATAGGATGAGAGGACACAAGCTTAAAACTCTGGATAGTATTCAGTTAAGACAGCTATTTTTCTAATAGGATGATTAACATATGGAACAATTTTCTGTTGGCAGTAGTGGAGGCCAGCACTTTACAAGTGTTTAAAAAGGGAACTGATAATTTACTGACAGTTGTTTGCTTTTTTAAAGGGTGGGTGTACAATGACAGATGATTTTGCAAAATGTAATTTTAGTAAGTTTACTCTTCATTTTTGATGCAGTACATTACCTTCACTAACATAAATAGCCATTCTTCTCATTCAATGTTTCCCTCTATATGCAAACTTTTTTTTTGTTCATGACAAGCCTTGATCTCCCTTACCTTACAATTAACTGGCTCAATTGCTTCTCACACGTAAATCATCGTGCAACAAACCTCCACCACAAAGTCCAGCCTCAAAATCAATAGATATTTGTTCTTCAATTATGTATTGGTGGACAAAATCCAAAAATCTCTTAATTTTACAATTATTACTTCAAGTGTCATCCAAGTTCACACATCTTGATGCATGTGACTCTCTCTATTTGATTTTATGAAATTACCACGTTTTATTTAGCAATACTTGTATCAAGATGTGTTTGTAGTTCTCTTTGTGTTTTATTTTTTTATGCATGTTTATGATGAAAAGAGAACTTATTTTTTTGGTTACAGGGCTGGAAAAAGGAACGAGTGCTTGGTGAGTTTATCGATGGTCGTGTTATCATGGTGTTACCAACAGATTCTAGTTTCATGGTGAAAAGGGTTGAAGAAGTTCGGAAATTTGTAGACAGGTTTGCAGTTTATAAATGTTTCTGCAGTGATGTAAATTTTAGGCCTATCGATTACTAATATTCTGCCAATTTTTGGCATGTAAGTTGTTTTTTAAAGATACTACAAGAATCCCATATATTTACTTCATGCTAATAGTATTTCTTATTTTTGACATTTGTTTTTTTTTATGATAATCATTATAACACAGCAGTAAATGTGTTGGATATACCACTGAAAGCCATGTTTCAATACCTGTGGTGAGCACAATACAAATAGCCTATTATGTAGCTTTATACATAACAGCAAACAAAAACTCAAAGGTTGAACAAAATCAAATATGTTGTAGGAATTTCAAAAATTTAAATTTTTTTAGCCAAGTTATATCAGGTGCAGAATATTCAAGTTATTCTTGTGAAATCATTTAGTTATTCTTAACATTCAACTTTTGATGGATGTTTGAAAACAAATTTATTGTGCTCTTCAATTTCAATCTGTGAACATTATGTCAGAGAGAAGTATAAGATATAAAGAATGCATTAAGATTATCTTCTGATATTTTTGTCATAGAGATGCTGTTCTCTAAACATATGTCCTCTGTTGAGATGATCATCACTGTTTTAGAGCAGTATCTGTAACCAGAAGTCATAGATGAAGAATTAAATGTAATTGGAATATATGTTAAATGAACATTATATTAAAAATTGTTTTGAATTTCAAATGTGCATACAGTTATGACAGAAAGTGTTCGTACCCCTGCATCATCAGTAGTTTTTACCTCATAACTTAAAAAGTATCACAATCAGGATAATGAAAGTATAGTATATTATAACTATTATACTAACACACATCTACATTAATTTTTATGTAAAGTAAACTACAAATAAACTGTTTATAAACAAAACCAAACATAGGAGGGGCAGAAAGTGTTCATGCGTCTACTTTAATGGTCAGTTGTGTAGCCTTTTACGTGAATTACTTGGTGCAATCTCTCCTCATAGCCCTCCATGATCGTTTGACAGTACTGACTGGTATTTTCTTCCATTCTTCTTTACAAAAGGCCTCCAACTTTTGCAAGTTTTTCGATGACACTGATGAACCCTGGTCTTCAACTCATGCCAAATGTTTTCAATTGGGTTGAGATCGGTGACTCGCGATGGCCACTCCAGAACGCTTATATGGTTCCTCTGCAACCAGGATTGCACATATTTTGATGTGTGCTTAAGGCCATTGTCAAGCTGGAAGATCCAATGACACCAAAGCCATAAGTTTTGAGCATCATTCTTGATATAAGTGCCTAATATATCATATCAACGTACTCTTCTTTTTTCATGATTCCATTGATGTGGTGAAAGCTGTCTACACCAGAAGAGCTGAAGGAACCCCATAGCATGATCGAGCCACCTCCATGTTTAACTGTAGGGACAGTGTTCTTTGGAATATTTCGTTCTCCCTTCTTATGGAAAATATTACAAACATCATTGTGGCCGAAAAGCTCGATTTTAGTCTCGTTTGACCAAAGAACACTCTTCCAATAGGTAAAGGGTTTATCTATATGCTTTCTTGCATGCCTCAATCGTGCTTCTAAACGAACAGGCTTTAAATATGGAGTTTTACGAGGACGGCAGGCTTTGAATCCAAAGAGTGTAACATATTCGTAACTGTAGAGGTGCTTACTTTAACCCCTAGTTTCCCTTACCAGTTTCTCTATGTCATTACGTGTTAAACGAGGGTTCCTACTAACTTCTCTGAGAACCTTCCTTTTGGTTCTTTGGAATTTTGGTGGGGTGTTCGGAACGAGGGAGGTTAGCTGTTGATCCTGTAAGCCTAAACTTGGAAATTATGCTTTGAACAGTAGATTTTGGCACATTAAGTTGTGTAGCAATACTGGAAAGAGACACACGAGATTTGTATTTTACAATAATCCGGTTTTGAATCACTGGACAGTTGTTTCCTGTTTGCCATGATGACCAAGCAGATAATAAAGGAGATGGTGCTAAATTGCCGGAAGTACATTTTTTGCTGGCTAAATTCCAATAATTATGAACCCAGTGTCTAGTTCTGGAATGGTATAATGTAGTTTATTTGCCAAATTAAACAAAAGTTTTACGGGAATATCAGTTTTTTCATGTGTTCTGAAATGTACAAACACTTTCTGCTCCTCCTATTTTTGGTTATTTGTTTATAAACAGTTTATTTGTCGTTTAATTTACATAAAAATTTATGTAGATGTGTGTTAGTATAATATTTATAATATATTATACATCTATTAGCCTAATCATGATACTTTTTAACATATGAGCAAAAACACTAGTCGGGGTGCAGGGGTACGAACACTTTCAGTCGTAACTGTATCTATGATAAGGTAAACAAAAAATTAAAATTTTGTGCCGAGTACCACAATGTGTGATGGGCTTATTAGCTTGTGTGGCCACATAATCAAATGACATGATAAAGGAATTGAATGTGCTTGTCTGCTGAGAACAGTTTATCAGTATGAATGGTGTGCTTTGAACCAGTCAACAAAATCTGAAATTCCAAAAACACATGACACTTCTGTAAGACAGTCAAACTGAATATCTCTGAATCACCTGGCCACACCTCTATGTCTGACGTTTGATGTTGACAAATAAGTGTTAGTATTAGCACAAGCTTCAACTGACAGTGTCAGAGATGCCAACTATTTCAAATGACTGAGTGTAATGATTGTAGACAGAGCTTGTACAGATATCGCATAAACCACTGGATACAGTTTTGAGTCATCCATGTCTGTGGATCCATCTGTGGCTAAACTGTAAACACTGTTAGTAAGTATGCTTGAAATCATTTTGTCATCTTTACAACCCAACATTTGTACAATGGCTGTAGTTTTGGTTTTAGCACAGCCATATTTTTTTTGCTATATCAGAGTCTGGGAACATTTTCCTGATTGGATGTCCTGCATGATCAGCTACAGCTAGGGGTAAATTATGAGCAATGACGAATTGTGTGAACATCACTTCTGCATTTATAGTTTCATATTCTGAATTATTACTCATAAATGTCGTTATTTGCATCATTTTTGTCTTTGCTTCAACCTTTTGTCTGGAACAATTGTTTATCCTGCCATGCACCACAGAAAAATCAATGTGACGAACTGTACAAGACTGACTTTTGATGCAATGAGTGGATATTTTGCACTATACTCTTTCCTGAATTTTTGATTCACAGTTTTAGTCCTTTTAGAAACAAGATAATCTGGTGAACGAGGCCTCTTTTTTTTTTTTCCATCTTGTAAACGATCGCATTGGTGTTTCTATGCCGCTTAGAAAAAGAGAAATACCCATCTACGCTGAAGCTGATTGGCTGACAAGCACTGATGACGTAACTATTGATTCTCCTACGTACCAAGTATGGAGGAGCACCGCACTCAAACTATTGGTAGACATCAGAGATACAAATATTTTTTTTATTTCAAGCACAAACATGATTATTGCAAGTAGCCATTTGGACTATGTTTTTCACTTATTATCAAAATTTATTTGTATCTCACTAGAAATTTTCTTTTCACCCCTTTCAAGCCCTGGGGGAACAATTTATCACTTTATTGTATAGGCCTATATAATATATAATAATTTGGGAGTTGCAACAAGTCGTAATATTTGTCTGTATGAGTGTATAGTTGTAATGTATACACCAAAATCATAATTATTATGCTGAAATCATAATGGTTGGCATCTCTGCAGTATGGTGCTAACTACCAAGTTTGACACGTTTCTAGTCCCTGTTTCATTATCTGAATCTTCTGTATCACTTGTAAAACATTCTTCACCACCCTTTGTGTATTCTTCATAACATTTTCAGTTTCCTGTTCTGATAATTGGTCAGAGCTCTTTTCTGCTGCTTTTGCTTTGCAAACAATTGGGTTTTATAGCAGAAATTGGTGAAAGCTTGTAGTTATGTGGATGATCTGCTCTTAGCTACATAAAGATTTGTTTAGCTGAAAGTTTGTGAAACACACCAGCTATACTGTGCTTTAATTTTGTCTTTATAAAGACTAAGAGTGTTCACCTTATATGGAGTACAAGGCTTTGAACGTTTAGACAAACGTAGAGTTTGTATCTTCAGAGTTTGAAACTTCCATTAAGCTAGTGAAATCAATCTACCTGATGTGATACATAGAGGTAGTAGAACACACTTTCACATTAATTGCCATGGAGGTACCGTATTGCATTTATTTTCTTGTAAGTTCTTTGTATCTATTCATTTTAGCTTTTCATACACTACTGACCAAATTACATGCATTACGGTCAGAAAATATTGATGAAAGTAACATATTGTTACTTTTTGGACTTCTGCAAATAATGTGAAAAATGTTATAATTGGATAACATAGGACCTGTTGATCAATCTTAGCTGTTTCAAACTCTCAACTAATTAAGCTTAAAAAAAAAGATAAAGCCAGCCTTTACTGTTCATATACTTAAGCTTTTTCTTAAACTTATTCAAATTTACTACCACTACAACATTTGAAGGCAACCTATTCCAAAGGTCAATCACTCTTTTTTAAAAAAATAAAACTGTCTTCACTGCCTACACTGCCTAAATTTATTTATAATTAGTGCTAAGTGTTCTCACTGTTAAATATCAAAAAGGTTACTCATCAACATTAACAATTCCCTTTACAAAATATCTTAACACTCCCCCCTCGGTGTGGATTCCTGTACATGGTGAGGGGACCTCCCAGGGAAGGTTCTGTTCTTTTTGGTTACATCCTCTGGAATCTAAACATCCACCCACGTGTTTGCCGTGCGTGGCGACCCATGAAGGGGAGGAGAGGATCCTGGTTGTTGAGGGGTTTAACCCTAACACACCACTTTGGCCTTGAATTCCTGTAGACGGGTAGCCCCCCTTAGGTCAGTCGGCTGGTCCACTTGGGCTATAGTCAATCAAGTACCAGTGTTGAAAGTTCTCAACGGGTGTTGTTGACATTGTGCCTGATGCTAGTGTTTGGGTATAGTGCTCACGAAACCCTGGCGTTGCTGCATTGTCCTTGCATGACATTGTAATGCGTTCTCTTGTAGGGCTTCATGGTGGGTGGGGTCAGTGGGAACCAAAATTTTTCTTTTTCCCTATGGATCCTCCTTCAAAACTTTTAAATAAAATTGTGAAAAAACAGTCAATAGGTAAATGGCCACGTCTTGAAGACTCTGAGCAGCAATCTTCAACATCTGTAACACACGTACCCCATTTTCTTATATTACATTCTCTTTCAGAAAAACCTTTAGGGCAAATGTCCCCCTTTTTTATTCAGAAGGGACTAGAGGGACTTGCTGGCTCTCCAAAGTCAGTAAAGAAGCTTCTATCTGGAGACATATTGGTTGAAACATCCACATCCCAACACAGTGAACTCCTCTTGAATTCAAAGGCAATTGGGGACGTACCTATTAAGGTTACCCCTCATGCTACCTTGAATTCATCACGAGGAGTTATTGTTGAGAGGGATTTGAAGAATGTCCCCATGTCAGAGATTCTTGCTGGTCTCTCCACTCAAGGAGTTTCTGCAGTGAGGCGCATCTCCACTCACAAAGATGGAGTTACACTGCCGACAGATATCCTCGTTTTGACATTTACATCACCATGTGCACCTGCCACCATCAAAGCAGGTTATCTGATTTGCAGGGTACGGCCATACATTCCAAACCCCCTCAGATGTTTCCAATGTCAGAGGTTCGGCCACTCAAAGACGTCCTGTCGTGGTTTCCTTACATGTGCTCCTTGTGGTGGCAAGGACCACAATGCCTATGAGTGTCACATGGACCCACATTGTATCAACTGCAATGGTTCCCACCCTTCCTACTTTTGTTTTTGCCCAAAATGGTTGGAGGAAAAAGAGGTTCAGTGTTTGAAAACGACTCATAACATTAGTTATCCTGAGGCTCGGAAATTGCTGTCCGCCACTCCATCTCGGACATATGCTGCTGCACTTCGTTTCACAACTACAGTGGGAGTTCAGACAGATCTCTCTGTGCCTCCAAGAGAATCGTTTTCAAAACAAATGAAAAGCCTTTTGATCTCTATGGTTAAAAAGATTGATGAATTGACTTCTACACCCATCTCTGTTCCTCCCATACATTCCAACAAACCTCAAGATCCACGTCCTTCAGTTTCAAATACAGGCTTTTCTTCTGATACATCTTTTTCTCCCACTCCACAATGCAAAACAATCATTCGTTCACGTCCTCAGTCACTGGAATCCCCTTCCAACAACAAAGACCTGCCCAATCGACCCAGGGCAGGATTCATGGAGGTCGATAGACCTCCTCCGAATAAGGACAGTAAGGAAAAAAGACGTCGTAAACAGAAGGGTTCTCCGGCTACTTTGCCTACTCGTCATTAAAAATGGCCACCTTGATACAAAGGAACTGTTGAGGTTTACATTCTAATCTGGATGATACCAAAACACTGATTGTTTTTTACCATCCTGCATGTCTTTCCTTACAAGAAACATTTCTAAAACCTGCTGATACAGTCACTATTCGGCAGTTTTCTCTGTACAGAAATGACAGGCTGTGTGATGGATGAGTACATGGAGGGGTGGCATTATTGGTTGATCAGCATGTGCCCACCCTGTCTTTGTCACTCAACACATCCTTGGAGGCCGTAGCCATCCGTGTTTCCTGAATCAGCCATCAATAGACGACTGTGTGGCAGCAGTAACTGATTGTATTATACAAGCAACTGCTTAGTGTATTCCTTAAACCTCAACACGTTTTCCACGATATCCTCGTCCGTGGTGGAATTCTGATTGCCACTTGGTACAGAAGGCTTAAAAACGGGCCTGGAATACCTTCCGTAGATATCCCACATTTTCGAACCACATCGCTTTCCAACGGGCCTGTGCTCATGCTACGTGGCTAAGACGTCTAAGCCAGAAGGAATCTTGGATTAAGTTCACAACTAGCATATCTTCTACCACCAGTTCCAAGGTCATATGGGACAGGATTCAAAAGGTCAATGAGCACTACAATTCTGTCTTCCTCTCCACCTTTTCTGTGATGGCTAAGAGGTAGCTGATGTCCGGAGCATCGCTGGGTATCTAGCACTTCTGCTTGTTCCTCCACCTTCTTGGCCATCAAGACTCAGGCAGAGCGTTCACCTCTTTCCTTTCGAACTGACTGTCTCTTTGGCTATAATTGTCCCTTTACACTGATGGAACTGAAAATGGCTCTTCATCGGTCTGGCAGTACATCTGTTGGACCTGATGATGTACACTATGACATGATGTGCTATCTCTCTCCTGCTTCTCTTGATATTCTTCTAATTGTTTTTAACCGGGTTTGGCAGGATAATGTTTTTCCTGATGCCTGGTGCCAGGCTATTATTTTTCCTTTCTCTAAGCCAGGGAAAGATCCCAAGATTCCTTCAAACTACTGTTCAATTGCTTTGACGAGCTGTCTCTGTAAGACCTTAGAGAGGATGGTCAATGCTCTTCTTGTTTGGTTCCTCGAATCAAACAACCTCCCCCCGCCCACCCAGTGTGGGTTCCGATGACAGCACTCCACCACTGACCACCTAATTTGACTTGAAACTTCAATCAGAGAAGCCTTTCTCAAATGCCAACATCTTGTATCAATATTCTTTGACATTGAGAAGGCTTATGACACAACATGGAGGTATGGCATTTTGCAAGACCTTTATATATATGGGTTACGTGGGCATTTACCCATGTTTATTAAAAAAATTTTAATGGACAGGAGATTCCAAGAGTGTCACACTTTTCAGTATAAAGTTAAATGCCATCACTGAACCAGTCCCTCTCACTGCTGCAA